>NC_137792.1:91576484-91874102 GCF_963383645.1 Muscardinus avellanarius | reverse complement strand
CATTGACAGTCTTCTCCTAAATGACTGCACTAATTTGCATGCTCATAGGGCGTGCATAAAACAGATCTTTGCCCCACATTTCACTAACGTGAAATATAATCAATTTTTAATATTCTTTACAACTATAAGTAAACCTTTTTGTTTTTAAATGGGAAAAAAGAGAAATCAATGATATTGCCTTTAAGGATCATGATAGTATCTGTTGGTCTTTTCTAGTGCCTTTAAAAGATGAGATAAACCCAGTGTTAGTGTATTTAGTTCCTAAGGCAGTCACAACAAATTTCCACAAACCTGGTGGCTCAAAGCAACAGAAATTTATTCTCTTACAGTTCTGGAGGTTCGATACCTGAAACCATGATGTTGTTAGGGCCAAACTCCTTATGGCTCTAGGTGAGAATCATTTCTGTGGCTCATTTAGCATCTGGTGACTGTTATCATTTCTTGGTATTATTTAGCTTGTAGTTAAAATACTCTAACTTTTTGCTTCTTTGTTCATTTTGTCTTCTCATATGTGTGTGTAAATTCCTTCTTGCATCTCTCATAAGAATACATGTAATTGCATTTAGGATCCACCCAGATAATCCAGAATAAACCTCTCAGGATCCTTTACTTATTGTCATCTTTCTTTATATATGCTTATAGTCACTGTTCTGCTATATGGAGTCATATTACAGTTTCTAAGGATTAGGACATGGAAATATATTTAGGGGAAAGGGAGAGCATCTTTCAGTCCATTACAGAAAATGAACCCCCATTTCCTCCCTAGCTGACATGACATGGGGAGAGGGAGCAGCACTCCAGATTAAAGATTTGCTAATGAAGTTTGAGTACCTTGTCATATTGGTCAGTTCAACTACTATGTGTGTAGTGTGTGTGTGTGTGTGTGCGCGCGCGCCTAAGGACATTCTGAGCTACACCCTCAGCCTTTTATTTATTTTACTTTGTTTTGTTTTATTTTGAAACAGGGTCTTGCTACATTGCTGAGGGTAATCTTGAACTTGCAATCTTCCTTTCTCAGCCTCCCAAATACTGTGATTACGGGGGGAGGGGTGCACCATCATGTCCAGCTTCAACTACCTGGTAATTTAATTAGCTGTTCATAGCTTTTGCACCTTATTTTCCTGAGATGTTAGTCCACTTTTTTTCCTCTTATTTACTAGTAAGCTGCATAAAATCTTCATATTTATTCAGTGTCACACTTGGGAAATATATTACAAAATATTTTTACAAACCATCCTGCATCTGTTTAGAGGGAGATGAATGGCTCTTTGTTGTGGGAGATTTATATATTTATGAGCTGACATGAAATTTACCTTTATTATCTTTTTTGGAGGAGTCTATTTTAGTTAACAAAAACTAGAAACATGAACCAATTGCTTTGAACGTAATTTTTGATTTGGTATATCATGAGCATTTCCCCAGCATATGCATAATTTTTATCATTTTAAATGACTTATGATTTTTTTACTAACCTGTGTAAATAAAAATTCTACTCACGATGTGTCCAGTACAATGCTAAATGCTTCATAAGTATTCTGTTAAATAACCTTCTAAAAGTATTAGTATCTTCATTTTACTGTTGGATAAACTGGAACTTGGACAAGATCAAACAGATAGTACATAGTAGAACCTAATCATGGGACTGATTATAGACCATTCTGTTTCATGAATATTTTAATTTAAAACTCCGTGTCTTAAAATATAGATCTTGAAATAATTTAATTTTAAAAAGAAAAAAAATTAAATCAAATTAAAGAATTCAAAGCACTTGCTACAGAGGTAAAAGGAAACAGTAAGCTCTGTTGATTTAAATATACTGTAGAAAGTCTGGAGGTAGAAGTGGGAATTTGGGTGTGGGTTTAGGGAGAAACAGAGCAGTGCATTAATAAGTACACAAAAAGCTGACCGTAAAAATCATGGTATTAATTGCATCTTCCTGACTAAACTAATTCATAGCCATATAAATGTCCTACTAGCCACACTCTAATTCAAATAAAAAATTAAAAAAGCAAAAAATCACTTTTTACATTCAAAATGCGAAATATAAAACACCTGCCCAAACATTTCAGGACACATATTTAAACAAAAAAAAAATTGTGTTTTTTTCAATGGTGCATTGGAATTAAAAGGGCTTTTCAGGTCTGATCTCAGAAGCAAACTGTGTTGCCTCAAGCAGTAATAAGGCAGACACAAAGGACATGATTAATAATAAAAGGTAGTGATAATTTTAAAATCTGATTTTAGCTAGGTTTTAGATTGGAGGAAGATTGTTTTGTTTTTTGCTTTGAAGTGGGGAGTTTTCATCAGAAAAATGATTGTTACCATAGATGTCTGAATGTCAGTGTCCACAGCCATCCGGTACAATCCAGGCAACACAGTATGCAGACCATCTGGGCTGACAGCCATTATTCTGCAAACTAGCTAGGCATGAGTGGTCCTATGAATCCTAATTTCAGTGCACCCTGGTTTGCCTGTTTTGAAAGAACTACATTTGCCAGTATTTTGGAGCAGGTGCAAAGCCATTCTGGCTTTTCCTGCTGAGGTTTATGCAAATAGTTGGCTTAACAGGACTCCGGGCTCGCGATTTTCTACTGCCTAAGCACTGATAGTCAGGCAAGACTTGGCTTATTTTTCCCTCCCAACTTAATCCATTCTCCTTCTCCAGTTCCTTTCATCCAAATCATACCCTGTTATTATCTTCTGCAGTACTTCTCAAATGAAAGAAATTAGAGTCTGCACAAAATTAAGAATGGATGGATAGTAAGTTGAAAGAATTTATAAACTGATGTTGAAGGCGTTACAGTTATGGGAAGTAGTTATTAATCAGAAGGTATTTGGATGATTTTGGAGAGTCACTTGTCTTCTCTGGGCTGTCCAGCTTATGGATATTGTGTGAGACTCAAAGGAGGAACTACACAGGAAGGCAATAAGATACTAATATGAGATATTAGGTGAGAATGGGAAAGACTGACAGCAAAATTATCACAATGAAGTGTTGTATAGGGGAGGCTGAGATTGGAGGATCGCGGTTTGCAGACAGCCTCAGCTACTTAGTGAGGCCCTCTGCAACTCGGTGAGACCCGGTTTCAAAATAAAGAATATAAAAAAAATAGGGCAGGGAGTGAAGCTCGGATGTCAAATGCCCCTGGATTCCAACTCCAGACCCACAAAAAATATAGTTATATAAGAAGGCACCATCAAACTGCCCTGCCTTGATTTCCCCATTTCTAGACCTAAGATAGAACAGGTATGGACAAGGCTACATTAGATGTGCTTGCTCTCAACATAATAAAGCATACACTGTTGGTTGCCTAGCTTAACCCAACCCTACTACCTTTCTTTATTGTTGATGGAGTTCTAATTTCTGTGGTGAGATAACATGGTTTCCCTGCCTCTTTCCCAGGCCCTACTGATGCCAGACCGGTGTGTTTTTGTGCAAGCAAGGATGTTAGTAAGGGGGCTAAGGGTATAGGAATATTAACTGGTTTTAAGTTCATCTCAAACGGTATTTTTTTGTGTGGGAAGTCCCTTTAGCTTCTGAAGAAGGCAAGGCCAGGCTGTTTGTTTGGAGTCAAATTAATTTTCATATTGAATTCACATCCTATATAAACATCTCTACTTTGTGACAGGATAAGTTCCTATAGCTGGTAAGAGAATACATAAATAAAAGCAAACAAAATGGTATTTATATTAAGAATATGAAAGTTCGCTGGGCATGGTGGCGGATGCTTGTAATCCCAGCACTTGGGAGGCTGAGACAGGAGGATTGCACAGGTTCGAGGCCAGCTTTAGCTACTTAGTGAGCCTCTCAGCAATTAGTGAGACCCTGTTTCCAAATAAAATATAAAATAGGTCTGGGAGGGAACCTCTGGGGTAGAAAGCCCCTAGGTTCTATACCTAGTGCCACACACACACACAAAAGAAGAGAATATAAAAGTTCAATCTAATGAAAATTTCAAAATAGAAAATATAATATAAAATTTAAAAAGTAGTATTCTACACTTAGAAAAAGTATGACTTGACTGTATAATGATCATAATAACTAAAATTTGATGTATTATTTCAAGAAAATCTACTTAAAAGTTTCAATTGTTTTTTATTATTGGTGCATTGTATTCATACATCATAAAGAGATAAAATAACTTGTATTATACACATGCATGCACACATGCCCAATTAGGCCCTACCCCTTCCCTACCCCATTCCCTCCCCTTCCCTCCTTCCCATGCTTGGCTTAGTGGTTGACAACTATATGTGTGTTTAAGTATGTCATGTTCTTTAGAGAGTTTCCTTCTTCCCCCTCTCATCCCCTCAGTTAAGTTGCCGTATTTGTTTTTTGAGCAATATGACAAACATAGAATAAAATTTATATGGGAGATTAAATAACTTGATCTCAATCTTAAAAAATTAAGACTATTGGAGGAAGACATGCCTTACCTGATATAAATACCTACTTTAAAATCTCACTAATTAAAATAAAACCTCTGTGGTATTTACAAAAGAGGAAAATATTCTTAGAGAAATTAGCCCTAAGAAGTCAACTGATATGATATATATGTTTGTGTGTGTGCATGTGTGTAAAATTGTAACATAAAAAAACAGTGTAAATCAATGGAGAAATGTTAAATTTTTCAGTTGGCGATCTTGAGAAAATGAACTCACTAAATATAAATAAATAAAATTAGAATCTCAATTAAATACCTAATATGAAGTTACATTAATTAAATACCATAATATTAAATTAAGTATATATTTTAAGAAAAATATCTTTGAAAACACTACCTAGGAGCACAGAAGGTCATCAGAAATACAAGCTTGAAAGCATCAACTAAATTGATAAAGTTAATTCAAAATTAAGAATTTCTGCCAGGGTTGATAGTGTACCCTTGTAATCACAATACTTGGAAGGCAAAAACAAGAGTATCATGGTTCACGGACAGCCTCAGCTACTTAGTGAGGCCTTCTGCAACTTGTTTCAAAATAAAGAATAAAAAATAGGGCTGGATTTGTAGCTCAGAGGCAGAGTACTCCTGGGTACCATCCCTAGAACCACAAAAAAATTAGAAATTTCTGACGACTATATACAGAGTTGAACACACATAAAATGTGTAGTGTGTGTGTGTGTGTGTGTGTGTGTGTGTGTGTGTGTTTTACTGGGAATTAAATCCACTAGCATTTTACCTCTAGATAGAATGTGCTGGCCCAGCCCATTCATTTAAATTTATTTTTTGAACCTGGGTCTCAGTTGCTGAGAGCCTCGCTAAGTTCCTAAGGCTGGCCTCAAACCTGTGATCTTCCTATATCAGCATCCTAAGTACTGGAATTAAGGGCATGTTCTATCATGCCTGGCTAAAAGATCATTTACCGATGATTGTATATGGGGACAATAGGAACTATTGGTGGAAATAAAAAAGAAAAGAAAAATAACATGAATAAAGATTTCAATGAACCAATTATGACTATGTACTGTAAATTAAGAGGGATAATTACCTTACCTGCCGTACTTCTAGTTGGAGAGAGGGAAAGAAAAATATGCAGCAGCAATGTGTATCTTGAAAGTAACGCTCCACATCATTTAGGAGGTGGATTAAGCAACAAAACAGTCTACATGTAGACTCATTCATATTATACTTCTAAAGAAAAATATTTTTTCTAAAATTATAATCACATTGATTAATTTCTTTCCAGTATTTATTTTAATGCCAACTGTTATTAAATCATGGTTTTATTTCCCAATGATTTCTAGTAAAAACCATGGAATCCAAAAGTTTGAGAGACCTAGACCCAGAAAGCAAGGGCCATTAACGCATGACTTTCAAGATTCTTTCAAAAACATGAACTTGTTGTGGCCACATTCAAACCATACCAGGTAGGTAGCATCCCTGCCCAGGTACATTTCAACACAATCTAAAATGAAAAGCTGTACTGAAGAAGTGGTGTGCTTACCCAACCTCGTCTCTCCACATTGGCCAAAATAAATCATAAGTATTTTGACATTCCCATCATATGGGGATAAGTGTCTAGGCTTTAAAAAGACTCCTAGGCGGGGTATGGTGGCGCACACTTGTAAGCTTAGTACTTGGGGGGCTGAAATAGGAGGATCACAGGTTCAAGGACAGCCTCGGCAACTAAGAAAGACCCTTAGCAACATAGTGAGAACCTGTTTCAAAAATAAATAAATAAATAAAATAAGGGCTGGGAATGTAGCTCATATGAGGTAGAATGGCTCTGGATCCAAAAAAAAAAAAAAAAAAAAAGGCTTCTAGATAATGTCGATGTGTAGTAGTTGAATATGGAAACCATTGGATAAAATTATCTCAACATCTCCAGATTAAGCAATATCTAATTCACAATGATACTCTGAAATATGTTGTTCTATATTTCATATTGTAGGTGTGTTATATAGTATTTTATAGATGGTGGGAAGAAGCTGGAAAAGTTTTCAAATAAAACTCAAGCTTATTGTACAGGCTAGTCACGCAACTTAAAGATTTATTTGACCCATAGTATATTTAAAGATCAGAGGATCGCCTAAGGCACTCTCAGCCACTTGGACCTGTGAAATTGCTGCTGCCTTTCCCCCTTTTTACTTGGCCTGAATGCGTGACAGATTTGCTACCTACCTTCATAAATTTTACCATTTTCATTAAATGTGAGAATATGTTGTATAGGATATTTAACATTAAGGCTTTGCCTATTTATTACATTAATTGCTTGGTAATAATTTATATAATTATACAATATTCCATTAATCAGTTTGCAGGCTTTTCTTTTGAACCAAATTAAACCAGAGGCACAAAGAAGTATGAGTCACTTTGCAGAAAGGTGAAGTAAATCATAAGGTTGACTGATAACTTGGTCCAAAAGAAATAAGGGAAGTTGAAGTAAAGAAACTGTGTTCCTTTTCTTTTTAGAATTAGAGAACTGCTCCAAAGAATTACCAAGAAATGTCTGTTTTTTTCAGATTTCGTAGGTAAGATAATTCAGTCTGGCTGGTAGTACTTCCTGGGAATAACCAAGAACTCCATGTTGGCTCTGTTAATGAGTTTTTTGTGCAGAATAAAGTCAATCAATCACATTGTCGCTTTTCACCCCTACTCTTTCTCCAAAGCAAAAAGCAAACAGCAGTGTTTCAGGGGATTTTCCAGTGATTTGGCATAAAGGATATTGGGACAAGAGACTTGCGAATATTTAAAACAAATTGTGATCCTCAAATAACTGCAAACAACACGGTTGTTTCACAATACACATGAAAGATGCGTTAGATAAATTACTTATAAACTAATAACAGAAAATATCAGGGAAAATGGGACATTGTTTCTAAGGCATCAGCCTTCTTAGTGATATTCAAATGCTCTTATTTTCTAACAAACAAAAACTATGATGACAGAATTGTTAGAGAATAATTACTTATATAAGAAAAATTTTGATTTAAAATAATTTGAGATCTGTTCCAAAGGGCGAATCTTAAGAAGACTTTTTAGTTTGTTAAGTAGAGTGATGATTGAGGTCCTCAGCTCACTGCAGAAGGGTTGTCGTTTAAAGGAAATTGTGGAAAGAGAGTCTATTATTCTTTTCTTTGCCACTTGGTTTGCTGTGTTCTGCGTTCCTGCTTCTTGTGCTGCTCTCACCAAGGACCCAAAGCATGGGCCACATGTTCTTGGGCTGTAACCTCTAGAACCTTGAGACAAAATGAACCTTTTATTTCTATAATTGTCTCTTTTTGTGATAGTGATGGAAGACAGACTAATACCACCACTCAATCTCACTACTATATGAAATTTAAAAAATCAAACTCATAAAAGTAGAGAGTATAAAGTGGTGATAGCTTGTAGCTGGGATTGGTATTACCGTAGGGATATTGGTCAAAGAATACACTATTTTCATTAAACAAGAGGAATAAGTTTAGGAAATATATTGTGCATCACAATCACTAGAGGAATAATAAAATACATGAATAAAATTCCCAAGAAGGTAGATTTTAAGTATTCTCATACAAAATAACAAGTGAGATAATACATGTGTTAAATTGTTTAAATAAGCTCTTTTACAATGTATATATGTACTAAAGCATTATGCTGTATAACATAAATATTTAAATTTTTTACTAGGCAGTTTTGTCAAAAGGTAAATGAAACGATGATTTTATGTAAATGTTCAAGATAGATTTTCCCCCACGATAGTCAAAAGCTCGAAGCAATCCAACTGTTCAGAAACAGACGAAAATAATTTGCCTGAGGTAACACAGCTAATAATTAATAGTACTGAGATTTTATTCTAGACAGTTTTTTGAATCCAAATATTTAAACCCCTATCCTCTACTATCTTATATATTTGATAGCAATGTCGTTGTTATGGGTAAAATGTTCTATCCATTATAAAGGAGCAGATAAAAGGATAAACATTAACCAGAAGGTACATTGGAAATAAAAAATTAAAGCTAATTGAAGTAATATGAATAGCAAGGCCACATCAGCGTGATTGTGGCACTTGCCATTCCAAACAGAAAACAAAAGCATTTTAAGTCATAAATACGTAATACATTTGAGTCAATACCTAGGAGAAGTGTGCTCTGTCTTTATGACAAAGTTAATGTGAAGAAAATGCAAAACAGTGCAGGATGCACTGTAAGATGTAGGTGAGGACTATACATCAGCACCTTCAGTGTTAGTTTAAGATGATATAAGTCATTGAGAGGCAGCAGAGCAAAGTGTCAGCTGATTAAGTCCTCCTGTGCTCATCTCCTCACAGACATCCACTTGAAAAACTATTTAGGCATCAACCTCTATTTGCAAAAGCTAAGGAAGCCAGGTAAGAAAACACAGTGCTTGGTTTTAGTATCATCAAATAAAAATGCACATGGAAGAAGGCAGGAAAAAAAGAGTTGCCAGTGTTATGCCACCAACTACAAGCAAATGGAGAGAGAAGCCTCCCAGAGAAGGAATTTAGTCCAGGCCTTAGATTTGAAACTCAATACCAGCAGAATGCGTCAATTCAGAGTCCCAGGCAAATACCCATACCCACTAGTTTATGTGGCTGACTGCCTTCAACACCCTCCTCCAACCTTAAGCAGTTGAGTGGAGAGCAGGACTCTACCTGTTAGAAGCAGGGCATGAAAGCTAGCAAAAGACTTTGCCTTGGAACTAAAAGCCAGTTCTGCTGTAGACACTGGGCACCAGGCTTAAACCAAAGCTTCTCCACATAGGCAAAAACACTGGGCAGAGACCTGCACACCGGTGGGATATATTTGAGTTTTCACTTGCATCATTAACAGCTTTGGAGTGGGCCTGAAACACCCTTACTCTTCCAGAATGTGCAAATCCCTATAGCAGGAAGACACAGATGAGACCCAGTCCTTGGTAGTCAAGAGACTGTCTCCAAAATCTGTCAACCAACTTGGAGCAAAAATAGTAACTTTCAGACCAGCACTCTTACACAGAGCCTCTAGATTGACATCAGGCAGAAACCTGCACCCCGGTGGGGTGGATTCATGTTTCAGCCTGCATCACCGCCAGCTGTGTCCTAGGCCAGGTTATATCCCAGAGGTTTTGAAGGTCTTTGCAGCTGTGAGACTCGGGTGCAACCCAGCTTAGCATCAAGAAGTGTATTCACCAACACTGCCTCAATCTCAGGCATCATAACATAGAGCACGACTCCATTCTCTGAGGGTAAGACAGGGTAGTTAGCATAGGACTTTATTGCTAAATAAAAAAAAGCTTGAAAAGATATCTCCATCAAATTTATCACACATAAATGCGGAAAAAACTGTTTCTTCAACTGAAAGGAAAAGATGTTAATAAGAGGAAAACATAAAAAAGTATAAACTCACTGATGAGAATAATTATACAGACAAATTCAGTGCTTCAATACAGCAAAAATGGTGCATAAGACATTCATTTCTTTAATATGAAGACTATAAACAAAACAGCTAGCCAGGGGTGGTGGTGCATAACTGTAATCCCAGTACTTGGAAGGCAGGAGGATCACAGGTTCAAGGATAGCCTTGTAATTTAGCAAGGCCCTCAGCAATTTAGCTAGACTTTTTTTCAAAATAACAAATAAAATAGGGTTGGGGATGAGGCTTGGAGGTAAAATGCCTCTGGATTCAACCTCCAGTACTCCTCCTACACAATAAAAATAATAATCCCTGGGCATCATGAAAGCACATATCTGTAATCTCAATATTGGGAAGGCTGAGATATGAGGATTGCAGGCTTGAGGATAGCCTCAGCAATCTAGCAAGACTATTAGCGACCAAGTAGGACTCTGTTTCAAAAAACAAAAATAAAAAAAGCTGGGGATATAGCTTAGAAGTAGAGTGCCCCTAGGTTCAATCCCCAGTACCCCTTCAAATAAATTAATTAATATGTTAAGAGATTGTCAAGACAGAAATATGTAGGATAGTACATAAATAATTTAAAATATGTCCAGGCATGGTGGCACAAGCCTCTAATTCCAGCCACTCAGATAACTAAGGCAGGAGGAGCACAAGCATGAGACCAGTCTGGACAACTTAGTGAGATGCTATCTCAAAATTTAAAAAATTTAAAAAGGTCTGGGAATGTATCTCAGTGGGTTCAATCCCTAGTACTACTAAAACAAAAAATAAAAACGTGGGGCAGAATGGAAGGCAAGTGTATAATTTCCTTATTTGTATATTTTTCTTGTTCTTTTGCTTGCTTCTCATGTTTAAGATTAGGTTGAGTTGCTATCATTTTAAAAAAGCTTGTTATAATCAAAAGATGTTTTCTCTGTAATAGACAAACCCAAAATATTAAGCAAGGAAACCAAACCTAATCCAATAGTATTTTTTTCTGGCACTGGGGAGGGAATCCAGGGACATTCTCATCTGAGCTACGCCCCCAGCCCTAATTTTTTATTCTTTATTTTGAAACAGGATCTCACTGAGTTGAAGAGGGCCTCACTAAGTAGCTGAGACTGTCCACTAACGGCGATCCTTCTGTCTCAGCCTTCCAATCCAATAGTATATTTAAAAGATTATTCACCATCAAGTGGGATTCATCCTAGGGATGGAGAATGATGATATGAGAACTCATAAATGTGATAGATCACATCACATGAAGGACAAAAACCATATGAGAATTTTACTAGATGCAGAAAAATATTTGATAACATTCAGCATCCCTTCAAGATAAAACATTTGAACAAGTTAGGTATATAGGAATGTATCTCAACAAAATAAAGGAAGTATAACAGCTAACAGGTAACATCACACTGAATAGAGAAAAGCTGAAGGCTCTCTTCCTAAGATCCAGAACAAGAAAAGAAGACTTTCTATCACTGTTTTTGTTTGACATAGTATTAGAATTTCTAGCCAGACCAATAGGGCAAAAGAAAGAACATCCAAATTGGAAGAGGGAGTAAAAATGTTGCTGTTTGTAAATGGTATGAATATATATATATATATATATATATATATATATATATATACACACACATACATACATATATGTATATATAGTATCCTATATATATATATATATATATATATATATATATATCCTTCATAACTTCACTTAAAATGATTAGAACTAATAAGCAAAAAATATCCAGAGAAAAAAGAACTACAAACCATCCCCAGGACCGAAAAGAAAGAAATATAAAAGCACACTAACAAAAGCTAAATTTCTAAAGCACTCAGTAGCAAAAGCGAAGAAAGCAAGAATATTCTACTATGTAACTTTAAGATATGTTATAAAATGTAGTAATTAAAATAGCATAGTATTGGCTATTGAAAAAATTGAAAAAACATGCAGACAAATGGAATAGGGCAGAGAATCTAGAAGTAAATCTACTGCCAACTGATTTTCTACAAAGGTGCAAAGAATATACATTGGAGAAAAGACAGTCTGTTCAAGAAATAGCACTAGGAAAATTAGATATCCACATACAGAAAAATGAAAACATATTCTTACATTTCATCAGTTTTAAAAATCAACTCAAAATGGATTATAGATATAAATGTAAGATTTGAAGCTATTAAATTACTAAAAATGAACACAGGGGAGATGTGCACAGCAAAAGAAACAATCAGCAATCTACAGAATGGGAGGAAAAAACTTCTAATTATTCTTCTGACAAGGGGCTAATATTCAGACTATATTAAGATTTCCAAACATTCAATAGCAGAAACAAAACCTGATTTTAAAAGGGGCAATAGGTCTTAAAAGATGCTGCTCAAAAGACAACATACTAATGGCCTACTGGTACTGAAAAAATGTTCAGCATCCCTGGATCATCAGGGAATTGTGAATCAAAACCATGGTAAAGTATCACATTGCTCAGAAATTGGGTAGGGGTTAAATCAGTGATGAGTACATGTTTGTACACAAAAGTTTTTTACCCCAATAAGTTGTATGAATATAATGCACCAATAAAAAAGACAAAAAAATTTAAAAGAAGAAAGAATAACTATTATCAAGAAAGCCCTGGCCTACGCCGAGCGTGGTGGAGCACGTTTGTAATCCCCGCGCTTGGGAAGCGGAGACAGAAGGATCGCGCAGGTTCGAAGCCAGCCGCGGTGGCTTAAGAGCCCCTGTTTCCAAATAAAAAAATATAAAAAAACATAGGTCTGGGAGTGTAGCCCGGAGGTAGAAGGGCTTCCAGGAACCCCAGTACCACCAAAATATAAAAAAAAGAAAGCCCTAGCATAAGTGCTAGAAAGGAGGTAAAGAAAAGGAAACTTTTGTATATTGTTGATGGGAATGTGAATTAGTAGAGACTTTATGGAGAACAGTATGAAATTTCCTCAAAAATTAAAAATAGAGCAGCCTTTTGATCCAGTTATCTCACTACTGGGTATCTGTCAATGGGAAGTAAAACCAGTATGTAAAAAATATGTCTGCATTCCCAGGTTCATTGCTGCACCATCCACAACAGCTGAGCCCTGGAAACAACAGGTGTCCATCAACTGATGAATGGATGAAGGCAATGTTGTGAATATACACAATGAAATTCTATTTGGTGATTAAAATAATTCTTGTCATTTGCAACAACATAGATGAACCTGGAGGACATTATGTTAAGTGAATAATCAAGCACAGAAAAAAAAAAAAACACTGCCTTGTCTCATTCGTATGCAGAATTGGAAAAAAGTTGATCATATAGAAATTGAGAGTAAAATTGTGCTTGTCAGAGACTGGAAAGAGTAGAGAGGGGAATAATAAAAATTTGATTAAAGGGAATAAGTTTTAGTTAGATAGAAGCAAGAAGTTCTGGGGTACTCTGTGTGTGTGTGTGTGTGTGTGTGTGTGTGTGTGTGTGTGACTGGGGATTGAACCCCAGGGCATTCTAACACTGAGCTACATAGACCCAAGTCCTATTTTTTATTCTTTATTTTGAAACAAGATCTCACTAGGTTGCTGAGATTCTTGCTAAGTAGCTGAGGCTGGCCTCCAACCTGTAATCCTTCTGTCTCAGCCTCCCAAGTACTGGGATTACAAGCGTATGCCACCACACCTGGGCCTGGGGTACTATTGTACAGTAGGGTGACAATAGATAGCGACTATATCCTGTATATTTCCAAAAGCTAGATGAAATGATTTTTATTATTTTCATTGTAAAAGTAATACATATTTGATATAGGTATGTTTAACCTGATTATACAACATATACACATACTGAAACATCACATGTTATTCCAGTAATATGTACTATTTTGTGTTTTATGTGTCAGTTACATAAATTTAATTTTAATTTAAAAAGTTATATTTTAAGAAATTGAGAGTATAATAATGAATTTCTATTTTATATTACAAATCTTTTTAACAAGGCAAAGTAGAAACATATTGGAGGGCTCTAGAATATGATACATATTTCAGAAAAGGAGGGATGGTACTTGGTAACTACCTACTTTTACTTACAAATTGCCCAAGATTTTAGAAGGGCTGAGAGAATATTCCTGTTGTCAGAGAAATAAGGGTGTTACATCTGCAAAGCTTTTGCTTTCCTTTACATTCCTCCTCAAAGATTTGGCTGGCCTTTCATTTCTTTAGCTCAATAAAGGATGACTTTAAAAGGTCAGAGCTATTGATGTGCCAACTGAGAGAACACATAAAATGCAGAAAAATTATGATCATACGCCTCATGCTTGCAAAATATCACCTTTAGTATAGGACAGCATTACTTAGACTTAAAACCAATGCCCCCAAATTTGAACTCACCTGATTGGACTCATGAACTTGGACTCACCTTGCCGAGTAGCTAAGACCTATTGGGTTGACACCTACCCCATGGCACTCTGTGACAAGTTCCCATGATCAGCACCTTTTCTGAGTTAATTTTGGCTATTTTTACTTCTCTCTTTCCTTTAATATATTTAGAGGTAGTTTGGATCACCTTAAAACAATTCAGCCTTTACATTATGTGATTTTAGATAATCCCATTTCTCTCTTGTCAAGAAGATATGATGCTTCTTTCAGGGAATTTTTTTTTTATTCTCTAACTTTCATTAGTATTGTAACTTCAGTTCATTGCACTTGCTTGATGTGAGCAGAAGTTTGCTTTAGATTGCCTACTTAAGTAGATGATTGCTCTTATTGGCCCATCGGAAACTTTATTAAGTCAATCATTGGAAGCTACAAAGAGTCATTATTTTATAGATAGGAAACACTTGTTTTGTTCTTATGGGGCTGAGAAATGAACTCAGGAACTTTCGCATGCTAGGCAAGAGAGAAGGTACTTGATGGTACTTCTAAGTGGATTAGAAAAAACAGCTCCCCTGTTTTACATCAATTTGGTGAATTTCATGCATTTCATGCCTCTGAGAATACAAAAATGAACAGAGGGAGTTGAATAGATATGGCATAGACAATGATTCAAAGTAGTAAAATCCCATGAAGAACGTACCCTTTTCTCTTAACTAGCCACTTGCCAATGGACATGATGTACATTCACAGATTTATCAATGCAAATCATAATATTGTACACAGGGAGGTGAAGAAGGGGAGGTAGAGGGATGTGAGCTGGGAGAGGGCTTACTGAGTGCTATGTGCAGGTGTCTTTAACACTCTGAACTTCAACAGGATATATGATTACAATGCACTGATAAAAAAAAATAAAATACCAAAATAACTTTTAAAGAAATTGATGATATAAAAATTTTCCTCTAATATCAAGTCACTTTGTCTTTTGTATATTTTGTATATGACTTTTGTGTATGTGTGTATGATTCTGGGATTGAACCCAAGAGCATTTTACTTCCGACCTACAACCCCAGCCTTTTTTTTATTATTTATTTTAGAATCACAATCTTGCTAAGTTGCTGAGACTGACCGGTACCTGCAATTCTCCTGTCTCAGCCTCCCAAATTCTGGGATTACCTGCAATTCTCCTGTATCAGCCTCCCAAGTTATGGGATTACAGGCATGTGCCACAGTGCCTGGCTCTGTATATGATTATTTTTATTTTTATTTTTTTTTACTTTTTCAGGGCATTGTATTGGTACAATTGTTTGAAGAAATAATTCTTCTGGGTGCCTGTCAACCCTTGCAGTTTGAGATCCCTTCAATCCAATTTTAGGAAATTAGATGGGCTGCCTTTCCACTGGTAAGTGCTGGGTAAATCATATCAGTCTTCCAGGTGTGGTGGTGCACGCTTGTAATCCCAGTACTTGGGAGGCTGAGACAGGAGAATTGCATAGGTTCAAAGCCAGCCTTGGCTACTTACTGAGGCTCTCAGTAACTTAGTGAGACCCTGTTCCCAATTAAAGAATAAAACATAGGGCTAGAAGTATAGCTTGGAGGTAGAATGCCCCTGGGTTCCATCCCAGGTACCACACACACACACACACACACACACACACACACACACATACACACACATCATATCAATCTGAAAATCATTCAAAAATGCTGCTCAGCCCTTAGACTCCCAATTGCCTCCTCTAAAGTCAACTAATACCCTTATGGTGAGCAAATTATTTAAGCTTTGCAGGCCATATTGTCTCTATTGTACCTACTTAATTTTATTGTTAAGCATGAACACAGCCTTAGACGATACATAAGCAAATGGACTGATACGATAAAACTTTATAAAAAGAGAAAATAAACTGTTTATGGCCTGTAGATAAGTCTGCCAATTTTGTCAGATGAGAAAAATGAGTCCATATGCCACCCAACTTCAAATCTTCCATTCTATACTAAATAATTCTCTGCTGTTTTGTTATTCTGCAACTACTTTCAAACACGTAATTTCTCTATGTGTATCAGCTATTCTAGTCATTTCCATAGAAAGGGTTAGTCTAATCTACCCACGTCACTATTACTTGAAATTCATGTATATTTTTTCAGATTTTGGGTCAAGAAAACTTCATGAAATAAGCCATTAATTCTAAACAGAATTTTTACTGGTTAGAATTGAATTAACTATGTCTATAATGTCAGAAAAAACATATATTAATGATAAACTCTAAAGGCATAATTTACCATAGGTTAGTTATCAGAATCTGGGAATTTTGTATCTATATTCATGAAAACTTAACTTTATTTTTTATTTTCTAAAAATATTTTTGCTGTAATAGGGATCGAGCCCAGAGTCTCCTACATGCTAGCCAATAATTCCATCACTTAGCTACATCCCCAGCCCCAGATCTTAAATATTTATCAACCAACTTTGTGTTCACTACTAATGACCCTCAAGGATACAAACTTATATTTCATAGTCAAAAACAAGACAATAAGAGAGATGATCCTGCTCCCTGGGAAAGGCCTAGCAGCCCATTCTTTCTATTATCACTGGTCACATGCTACAGAATTAGCCACAAAGAATTGATGTTATATGAACTACTTAAGGGCTGAGCAGATTTTGCAACCAAGTTAATCTCCATAAATAGCTGAGAATCCAGGTTTCTTTTTAAATCATTTTGATCCTAATGGCATGATTTGGTTGGCAGCAATATAATTCTCACAAAAACTTAGTGGGCTTTTTATCTATTTTATAATAGTAAGCTTTATCTGCTCCAAACTCTAATAGCAGTTCTGTTTAAGAATTTTTTTAGAAATATATTATGTATTGGCTTTAATGCTTCCTATCTCTCAACTTAACAGGCAGTTATTTGAGCCTCTAGGAATTCAGCATGAGGGACATTTTCTTAGTCTATTTTTTCCTGTGTCATTTCATCTAAGAGGAGAATATGTACTAGACCCAGTACTCTTAATTTAACATTTGCTTTTAAATATTTATTATCACTACAATTATTAACACATTAATTGTACAAATTAATAAAATTCACTAATATTTCCATAATACATGCATCATGCATCAATCATATCATCCGCCCTTATTCTAACCTCGACCCCTCTCCCATCCCCAAGAACCCTTCCAAGTCCCCAGAAGTCCATCTTAAATTGTGCCTGATTTGCAAAGTTTATTAAGCTGGGTGTGATGGTGCATGCCTGCAATCCCAGACCTGGGAGGCACAGAATGGAGGATTGCAGGTTTCAGGCCAACCTCAGTGATTTAGCAAGACTCCCAGAACTTAGCAAGATCCTGTTTCAAAACAAAACATGAAAAGACCTGGGGATGTAGACCACAGGTAGAATGATGCTGCATTCAATCCCCAGTACCAAAGCTTCTCATAATTTCTCTCCTATTCTTTATCTTTCCAAAAGTAAACAGCCAGCCAGGTAGCTGGTAAACTGAGACAGGAGGATTGCAGGTTCAAAACCAACCTCAACAACTGAGCAAGGCCCTCAGCAACTTAGTGAGACCCTGTTTCAAACTAAAAAGTAAAATAGGGCTGAGCATGTAGTTCACAAGTAGAATGTTCTTGGGTTCAATCCCCAATCAATCACTCCCTCTCTTTCTCTTTTGCTCTCTCTCTCTCTCTCTCTCTCTCTCTCTCTCTCTCTCTCTCTCCCTCTCCCTCTCCCTCCCTCTCCCTCTCCCTCTCTCTCTCTCTCTCTCTCTCTCTCTCTCTCTCTCTCTCTCTTTCTCTCTTTCTCTCTCTCTCTCTCTCACACACACACACACAAAGTAAATAATCTTGCAATTCCTATAATCTATTATTTTTCTATTCTTTAACTGAGCCCATTTTTTCTTACTTGCCAAATACTGCCCAAAGCAACTAACATTCTGCTTCCCATTCTCTTGTTTCCAAGCTGCAAGTTCATTAGGTACATGAACTACCTTCCAATCTATAACAGAAAATCAATTTTGCAAATACTTTGTCAATGAATCCTTATCTTTGTAGCGTTGGGTAGCAGGTTCTTTTTTTCTGCAAAATATTACTGGGCTTCAGAGCAAATGCCATCTATCATAGGAACTTTTGTTTTAATGGAAGCACTCCCTTTCTGGTATCATCATTTGTATCAGCCAGGAAAGGCTAATTTATGCTAGGAAGAGAAAATGATCTCCAATTCTCAGCAGTTTATCAAGAACAAAGTGTTTATCTTCCTTTCATTGTGGAACAGAGATATCTCCTCTTATAGGGTTCTTGTCCACAGTGGATTTCGATGAATGAAGTCCACAGATGAATGAAGGGTATGGAGATATGAAAGTTTAAGTCAAGGAATGATAGAAAACAGAAACAACCCCCCACACATATGGGGGGTGTCTCCGAAAGAGAGTAACCTCTTGGAGGTGGGCTTTTATACTTTATTGAGATTCCCCCATCTGCTCTTTTATGATTGGTCAGAACTGGGTCTTAGGGAATCAATGTCTTTTGACCAATTTCAATCTTTAATTTGAATTTTGAATTGTTATCTTTTGGGCTGCTGGGCCCTGATCTCCTGGTGCCCACAGGTCTCTCACTTCCCTGCTCACCTCCCCCTACTCACAGAAGGTGATAAAGATGGCTTTTATTCTTTAAAAAAAAAATCTCACCTGTTCTCAGATTCTGCCTCAACTACATATCCATTTTCCATTCAAAAGGTCTCTGCTCCTTGACATTACTACTCGAGGGTCCAGGGGTATGCCATCTGTGACATTGCTGGTAGTTGCCACATGAAAGCAACTGCATAGAGAATGGACTACAAGCTATTAAATATTTCAACCGAAAAGTGGCATATATCATTTCACCTACATTTCATTGACTGACGCAAGCACCTAGCTCTAAAAAAAAAAAATGAGAATCTGCTCTTGTGAATCCAGAAGGGCAAAAGAAGCTGACAAACTAGAGAGCATAATTAGTATCTGCCACCTAGGAAGAGTTCTTAAAGACCGTCTGGCTGAATTTCATCAGTGACACTTAATTTACCTAAGACTCAGGGAAGAGAAATCGCTTTTCACTCTGATAATACTTGTTAGATCCAATACTAGAAACAATCTCCTGAATCCTATTTCCCTGTTTCTACCAGATGTTTTATGTTTGTTTTGTTTTGTGCTACTGGGGATTGAACCCAGAGGCATTTTACCTCTAAGCTATACTTCCCACCTCTAGCCCCACCCTTCCAAAGGCTTTTTTAAAACAGGGCCTCACTAAGTTGCTGAGAACCTTGCTAATTTGATGAAGACATTCAAAACTGTGATCTTCCTGTCTCAACTGCCCAAGTACTGGGATAATAAGTGTGCACCCCTACATCCAGATGATTCTTATCTTTCATACGGTGGTCTAAAATACAAGCTGTTTAAAAATTACTCAAACTAATCTTTTAAAAGTAATAAGAGCTAAGACATCTATGTATTAACTGAATGCAAAGAATACTAAATAATTTCTCATTCAAAAGCTTTTGCATATGCATATATATCTTCATTCATTCTGAATATTATGTAACTGTACGCCAAAAAGGCATATCAGACTCAAGGAAAGTAGAAAACTCAGAACATTCTTTTGGTCTAAAAATAAATAAAGCCTTGGCAACTGGACATGCAAAATGTTTAAAGCCCTTCTAGTAATATAAATACATATATTCATACACACACATATATACATATACATTACAAACTCCATAAACACAGTTTATATACAATAAACTTTATTTTGAGATATTTTAATTGATTTCTGTTTCTTGTATTTGGACAAACTGAATGAAAGCAATAGTTCATTGGAGAAGAGGTTGAAGATTTTCTGCTCCTGAATTCAAAATGTATGATAGTAAAAGGAGAAAATAGAAAATATCACCTTGTTTTAAGAAAAATACATTTTAAATTCAGTTTCAGCAACTATGTTGTTAGTACAGAAATGAATGCCCCCTTAAACATGGTGGTACTTTTAGGTGCCCTAAGTTAATACTCATTTCTTTGTTAGAGCTCATGATTTACAAAGATTTTTATTTTCTGCACAGAACCAAGTATTCTCTTCACTTTGATAATGTATATTGCTTTTCTAGGATAACTACTGAATATCGAGTTCATTGAAACTTGTTTAATTTTGCTAATGGTTTTTCAAAATGCAATTGCATTTCTAAATTGTTATGTTCATATGGACACATTACACTTGATAATCATTTGAACTCACTTCAAAGCAATTAAATAAAACATGTTCTCTTTTGCACAATTAACAAGTGAGTTACTTACATCTTTGTATTTTTAATATATTACACTTAGGATCCTTTGTAACCATAAACCTGTTTTCTAATGTCATTGTGCTTTTTAATTTTTTTAATTTAATTCAATTTAATTTAATTTTTTTGGTGGTACTGGGGGTAGAACTTAGAGGCTTTCTACTTCCGGGCTATACTCCCAGACTTATTTTCTATTTTATTTGGAAACAGAGTCTCACTAAGTTGCTGAAAGCCTCACTAAGTACCTGAGGCTGGCTTTGAACCTGTGCGATCCTCCTGTCTCAGCCTCCCAAGCGCGGGGATTACAAGCGTGTGCCACCACGCCCGGCTTGTCATTGTATTTTAAAATAAAAGCTTTATCAAGATTTAACTCAATAGCATATAATTTATACATTTAACATATAGTTCAATGTTTTTATTATATTTACTAAGTTATACAGCCATCACCACAACTAATTTTAGAATTTATTAATCATTACTTAAAGAAACCTTACATTCTTTAGCATGACTCCCCATTTTCACATCTTCTACTCCTAAGAAACAACAAATCTACTTTCTGTCTTATAGACTTGCTTATTCTGGACATTTGGACATTTGTGATCTTTTGTAATTTGCTTCTTTCACTAAGGATAATGATTTCAAAGTTTATTCATGTTATTATTAGTAATTTATTCTCGTTAAGGTTGAGTAATATTCTATAATAACGGTTATACCACCTTTTATTTGTCTTTTTATCAGTTCACAAAAATTTAACTTGTTTTGACCCTCTGTTTATACATTACTACACACATTTATGTACAAATTTTATTTTGAGCCTGTTTTCATTTTTCTTGCATGAGTATCATTTCAGTCAGCATCCGCACCACTGTGATCTAAATACCTGATACACACAACTTAGGTGAGGAAAGGCTTATTGGAGCCCATGGTTGGAGACATTTTAATCTATAGGGTGCATGGAGGAAAACTGCTTTCACATCATTGTATTGGGAAAGAGAGAGAGAGAGAGAGAGAGAGAGAGAGAGAGAGAGAGAGAGAGAGAGAAGCAAGTCTAGAAAGACAGAAAGTAAATTAGTTGTTTCTTAGGAGTAGGAGATGTGAAAATGGGGTCATGCTAAAGAATATTACGTTTCTTTCAGCAATGATAAAAAAAATTCTAAAATTGGTTGTGGTGATGGCTGTATAACTCAGTAAATATAATAAAAATATTGAATTATATGTTAAATGTGTAAACATATATAATGTGCAACATATATAATAAATGTGCAACATATATAATCCTCAATGCCACACCTCAGTGAACTACCACCTCCAGCAACACTCTAGCTGCCTGTGTTACCACGCAATACATCCATTCAAATTATGAAGCTATCTATGAATTTATCCACTGATAAGATTAGATCCCTCATGGGTTACTTCACTGCTGAACATCTTTGCATGGATAATACATGAGCTTTTCCAGGGTATATTCTATATCCAAACCATAACACATAGCAGGAAATGTACTTCTGTGTCATAGAACTCTCTATGTTTCATCACTTGAGGAACTTCCAATCTGTTTCCTAAAGTGGTGTGTTCTAATTACTCCACATGCCACCAACACTGATTAGACTCCAGATAATGGAGGCGAAACCTCAGCAAAGCTAGAATGGAAGGATAGGAAAGGAAGAAGGCTGAGGTTGATTAATGGAGGAGCTACATCCAAAAATGTGTAAAAGTATGAATGTAGCATGGTTAACGTGGACACTCATTGTTGGGAGGAGGAAGAGGAAGGGGGTAGGCGAGGACACCAAGCGCAGTCTAAATGTATACCATTTTCAATATAATACAAATAAAAGAAAAAAATAAAAAAATGTGTTTAATAGCTAAAGAGGTGGGTATAAAGTGGTATTTTATTTTTTTTTTTTGGTGCATTGCAGTCATACATCTTAATGGAGTACAAGATGGTAGAGGCATACATGCACACATCACTCATTTAACCCTCCAAAATTCCCACCCTAGTCCCTGCCCACTCCCTCCTTTTCATGTTTGGCTTAGTGATTGATATGTTTGTGAATGTACATCATGCACATTAGAGAATTTTCCTTTTTCCCTCTCCCATACCTCTGAGTTAGTTCACCTTATTTGATCATCTATGGTTTCTCTTTCCTCATCTAGAGTTCCTCCTATTGCACATTTTCTCTCTAGCTTTCACATATTAGGAATAGCATGTGAGATTTTACTTTTTTGTGACTGACTAATCTCACCATAATGTTCTCCAATTCCATCCATTTCTCTTAAATGATGTAATTTTGGTCTTCTTTATGGGTAAGTAAAATTCCATTGTGTACATATCCCAAAGTTTTGTAATCCATTCATCTGTTGATGGACATCATCGATGGTTTCATGATTTGTCGATGGTGAATTGTGCAGCTAGGAACATAGATATGCATGCATTAGTTTGGTAGTTTGGTTTCCATTCTTTTGGGTAGGTATTAAGAAGTGATATTGCTGGATCATATGCTAGGTTTGTTTCCATTTTTCTGAGGATCCTCCACACGGTTTTCCAAAGTGGTTGCACTAATTTGCAATCCCACCAACAATGTATTGGAGTTCACACTTCTCCACATCCTTGCCAGCATTTGTTGTTGTTTGTGTTTTGAATGATTGCCATTCTAGTTGGAGTTAGGTGAAATCTCAGTGTAGTTTTGATTTGCCTCTTTCTGATTGCTAATGATGTTGAGCATTTTTCAAACATTAATTGGTCATTTGAATGTCTTCTTTTGTGAAGTGTCTACTTAGTTCACTTGCCCATTTTTTATTGGGTTATTTGTTTTCTTAGCGATGAGTTTCTTGAGTTCTCTGTATATTTTAGATATTAGTCCTCTACTGGAGGAATAGTTGGCAAAATTTTTCTCGTATTCTGTCTGCTCTCTGTTGAGGTTCTTGATAGTTTCCTTTGTTGTACAGAAGTTCTTCAGTTTCATGCAATCTTACATATTGATTCACCTTTTAATTTCTTGTGCCTTTGGGGTCTTGTAGAGAAAGTTTTTACCTGTGCCTATGTGTTGAATTGTTGGATGTATGCCCTCTTCAAGGAGCTGCAGTATCTCTAGTCTGATTTCCAGGTCTTTGATAAGTTATACATTGACTCTTATGCAGGGTGAGAAAGTGGGCTTTATGTCCATTTTCCTGCATATGATTTTTTTTGTTTTTTTGTTTTTTTTGTAGTACTGACGATGGAACCTAAAGGCATCAACCTCTAAGCTACACCCTCAGCCCTATTTTTTATCTTTTATTTTGAAACATGTTCTCACTAAGTTGCAGAGGGCCTCACTAAGCTGCTGAGGCTGGCCATGAATCTGAGATCCTTCTGTCTCAGCCTAAGTACTGAGATTAAAAGCGGGCACCACCATGCTCAGCTCGGTTAACCGGTTTTGCCAACATCATTAGTTGAAGATGCTGTTTTCCAGTGTATGTTTTTTGCCCCTTTGTCAGAAATCAATTGAATATAAGAGTGTTAATTTGTTTCTGAGTCTTCTATTCTGCTCCATTGGTCTATGTGTCTGTTTTTGTGTCAGTACCATGCTGTTTTATTTTGGTTTTGACTTGCACTTTTCTAAATAATTCTGAGAATGTTTTATGTGCTTTTGGTCATGTTTACCTCCTTTAGACAAATGTCTATTCATATTCTCTGCCCAGTTTTTAATTGGGCTATTTGTCTTTTTATTATTGAGTTGTAAATGTTCTTTAGAGTTGTGTAGTTTTTCTAGATATAAGTCCTTCGCCAGATCTATGATTCACAAATATTTTCTTGTATTCTTTGGGTTGTCCTTTCACTTTCTTAATATTGTCTTTTGAATTGAAAAACCTTTTAAATTTTAAAGCAACTGCATACATTTATCCCACCTCACCTTTTGTTACTGTTTCTTGTGTCTTTTCTTTTTTTCCTTTGGTACTAGAGATTAAACCCATGGATATTCTATCTCAGAGATACACCTACCAGCCCCTTTTTACTTTTATTATTTAGACAGTGTTTTGCTATATTGCTGAGAGTCTCACTAAATTGCTGAGGCTTGCATAGAACCTGAGATTCTCCTGTCTCTGCCTCTCAAATATTGGGATTACAGATGTTCACCATAATGTCTGGCCTTAATGTCTTTTTTTAAAAAAAAAGTCAGGTTAAGCTGGGTGTGGTGGCGCATGCTTTTAATTCCAGCATTTGGGAGGCTGAGACAGGAGGATCCAGGTTCACGGACAGCCTCAGCTACCTAGTTGAGGCCCTTTGCAATTCAGTGAGACCTTGTTTCAAAACTAAAGAATAAAAAAAAAAAGTCCTGAGGGTGTAGCTTGGAGGTAAATGCCCATGGGTTCCAATCCCAATACCGCAAAATAAAGTCAAGTGTAAACTCTAAACAGTGAAACTATCTTGATTTTTCCACCATAAGTAGAAATACCATCTTAGAATTTATTTCTCTAAACCCTAAATAGTGGAATCTATAAATTTATAATCTCTATTTTCAAAGAGATTTCCATTTTATTTTTTCACCATGAAAAAATTATGAGTTGCTAATAAGTTATTTTATTATATGTATAGTGGAGCTTAAGGAACTTTTTTTTACTATATTATATTTACATTTTCTTTATATTATACAAAGTTAACATAATTATTGCAAGCACAATTTTGTGTTTCTTTTCTCTGGTCTATGGTTACTGGTATAAATTTATTGTTGCTTTTGTCTACCTTGAATCTGTTTAATAAGTTGTTAACACTTTGAAGAAATAAATGAACATGTGAGATGTGAATGTTGGTGTGTAGCAGTGACATCGCAGAAAGATTTTCTGCTGTTGGGAGCACAGGTGAGTAATAGCCCCATCTGCTGCCTGTCCACATCCACAATCACAATATTGCCAAGGCTAATCCCCTGGACTTTTAATGGCCAATGACTGAACATGGTAGTGGTAATATTGAAGTTCCATCCCTGTGTGATATATGGCTCCATCAAAGGGATGTTCTGATGTATGGACAACCTGTAAACCTGGACAAAATTGTCTTAGAACGACACTGTTCTCTGATGTGGTTCCTGTCAAATTTCTTTTCTTCCCATTTTCCTTTCATAGATATCATACCTGTTTCACAGCCAGAAGGCTCTCTCTAATCCTGCTTCCTCCTTGTTTATTCTTTAAAGATTCATTTTTTCACACTTAATTGCATCTTGCTGCGCATTTGCTGGAGGAACTAAACCAACACAAATATGTTACATAGATTCCTCCAAATTAAAAAAGAATATAAATCTTGGATGCGACATTGATATCTTCATGGGGTGAAAGGGGAAAGTTATTAAACTCCCAGTGAAGATTTTGATACGATTTTTCTCCAGGAGAGAAATTTTGAAGCACACATTCATAAGTATCCACAGGAAGGATAAAATGAAAGAGGAGAAGCATTGGTGAGTTTAGAGGAAACAAAATATGCTCAAATATAATGAAGGCAAGTTAGAGACATAGCCACTAAGGAGAGAGTAGTTTTCACTTGCTATTATGAATATAAGAAAATGTAAGGGGTTCAATAGTATGGCACTTAAAGGAAATTGAATGCCTTGTTATTTTGCAAAAGTAATTTTCCACCCCTCAGGAATCCACTCAAACAATTTTTAGGTGGGTGACTTCTTACTGTGAGAAGGTGATTAAAATGATTTACCTGATTCAAAATGAAAGGAAAGTGTAATTAATTTTTTACTAAGAAAAATATAATATAGGGTTCTGGTTATGTATAAACTTATGTTATGTTTGGGCTCATGACCTGCCTCAACCATTTAAAAGATGTAGTTGAGACTTAACTTTCTCATGATAAGAGGATTATTACATTTTTTACAAAAATATTGTGAGGAAGTTATATGCAAAGTGAAGATGTAAATCAAATTCTCAAATGATAATACATTAAAAGGAAGAAAGAGAGCCAGGCATGATGGCATATATCTGAAATGTTAGTACTTGAGAGGCTGAGACAAGAGGATCATAGGTTTGGAACCAGTCTCAGCAACTGGGCAAGGCCCTCAGCAAATGAGTGAGACCCTGTTTCTCAATGGTAGAATGCCCTTGGGTTTGATCCCCAGTACCACACACACAAAAAAAAGAAAAGAAAAGCAAAAAGAAACAGAGAAATAGAAAGGAAGGAATAAAGAAAAAAAGAAAAGAAGGGTGCATAAATTGACTCTTCAAAAGCAGGTAGTGTTGGGTAGGGCAAAGTTGTAAGCATCCTTGCTGAAGTTGAAGACATGTTTGATATGAACATAGATCCCCTAAGAAAAGAGGCTTATTTGTTTCAGGCATTTAAAGACATTTTTTCTGATCATTAGCTGACCACTGAAGTAACTGAGAAGAGATATGCAGCCATGCAAGACATAGATACAGAGTTTACAAACTGAGTCAGAAAATCAATTAAACAAGAAATCTATAACTACAACAACCAACAGCAACAGCAAAACCTAGAGAGGAGGGAAAATCTCATTTTCAGAGTTTCTGTGGTATGTTTATATATATGAAATATATATTTTTTCAATAAAAATCATGAAGAATTAAAAAAACTGAAAAATATAGGTAATACACAAAGAAAAAGTCAATGTTAACTATCCAAGAGGAAACCTAGACATTGTACATACTAGACAAAGCCTTTAAAATTCTGAGAATGCTTACCAGAAATTAGAATGTTAACTCTAATCCCTAGGCAACCATTAGAAAAACAATGATCCTTGAATTCTTCCAAAAAGAAAAAAAGATGAAAATTAAATACTTCCTAATTCATTCTGTAAGATCAGTCTTAACATGATAAGCCTGACAAAGATGTCACAAGAAAATAAAACTACCAAGCAACATGATTATGAATAAAAAAAAACCTTTAAGAATTCCACCAAACCTAACATCATATAAAATATCACACAACAGGACCAAGTAGGATTTATCCCAGGAATTCAGGATTATGGACACACACACACACACACACACACACACACACACACACACACACACACCAGTCATTGGAACTCTATGTGGTAAAAAAATAGTAGAGTGAAAGAAAATGTTCAGATAAAACAATCACAGCAACACATCATAATACATATGAGTACTTTAATAGACTCGAAAAATAGTATTTGACAAAATCCACTTCTATGATAAGGGCATTCAACAAATAAGAATATCATTATCTGATAAAGGACTTACATAAATAATGCATATGTAAGATACATAATGGTAAAACATAAAGTGTTTTCTCCCTGAGATAAGGAATAACACAAAGGTGTCCACCCCCATTTCCACTATTCAGTTGTACTGGAGGATCTGGAAAAGACAATTAGGCAAAGAGACTAAATAATAACATTCAGATTGAATAGGAAGAAAGAAGTAAAAATATATTTGTAGATGACATGATTGTATACATAAAGCCCCAAATCCAAAGACTAATAAAGCCGATAAGAAAGTTCAGCAAGTTTGTACAGTCCACATTAATAAACAAAACTCACTTGTATTTTTATGCACTAGCTATGTACAATGCAAGAATAAAATTAAGAAAACAATAACGTTTGTGATGACATCAAAATGAATAAGACTCTTAGAAATAATTTAACATAGATTAAAACATCACATTGTAGAGTCTAACTATATCCTGTTTTGGTCAGGCCTATAAGAAACCCAGAAAAATGAACAAAACTAATTAAAGTAAAAAAGACAATATCTTCAGTATCAAAGACAATCTCAACATCAGGCAATAAGTATTGTGGAAATCCACAAACATTATTAAATTCCATTGAAAGAAACCTTAAATCAAGAAATATATCCATGTTTGAAGGTTTGACATTATAAAATGTTATATCTCCAAATTCAGTCCACTAGATCTCATGCAATCATCAAAAATTCAAGTTCTCTTTGTGTTTAAAGGAACTGATATCTGATTTGAAAATTACTATGCAAATGGTTGTGTTTTCGCAAGGTCATCAAATAGACTAATGGGACAAAATAGAGTCCAGACTCAGAGTCACATATATATGGATGATTAAGTTATAACACAGCTGTCATAGTTTAATAGTGCTGCAAGGATCATCATCTTTTAAACAAATGCTACTTAGGATAATTGATATCCAAGTGGAAATAAAATAAAACTTAACCCCCTAGTCTCACATTATACAAAAAATAGCTCCTGTTAGAGTTTAAACTTAAATTTTATAGGGAGAAAGATAATGCTCACAAAGAAATGTAGACTATTTTTATAACCTCAATATAGGAAGCCATTTCCTTAACACACAATTCATGAAACATAAGTATATTAATAATTCTTGTGTTAATAAAATTGAAAACTCTGGTTCATTGAAGCATGCCACCTAAAGAAGGAAACTGCAAGCTGTGAAATGAGATAAGATGCATGTGTGTGTTTGTGTGTGTGTGTGTGTGTTTGGGGCTTGGGATTGATCCCAGGGTCATTCTACTTCCAAGCTACATTCCTAGTCCTTTTTATTTTTTAATGGGGTCACACTAGGTTGCTGAGAATTTCACTACATTGCTGAAGCTGTCTTTGAACCTGCAGTCCTCCTGTCTGAGTCTCCCAAGTAATAGGATTACAGGTGTGTGCCACCACACTTGGCTGAGAGAAGATATTTGAAGCACAAACAAACAGAAGGCTTTGTAGCCAAAATATATAAAGATTTCCTACAAATCAATAAGAAAACAACAGATAACCAAAATAAAATCAGAAAAAAAGACAGGTAATAGTTGAACACAGAAAATCCATTAGTTATTAAACATCTGAAAATCAAGAAGAATTAAATATAAAGAAAATTCAGAATAGCTAAATTTAAAATTCTGTCCAATACACACATGGACAAGGCTGTAGTATACAACCTCCTTCGGAAGATGTCTGTCATTACATAAAAAGGTGTACCCATGTATAATCTCTGACCTATTAAATCTATTTACAAGAGTATAGCCTACAATAAGTACTGAAAAACTGTACTCCTCCACCCAATTTGCCCCATGTGCTAAGAAAAGTTTTCCTATTTTTATATGCTTGTGAAAATAACAAAACAAAACCCAAATTAAGAATATGTGACAGATAATTTGTGGCTAGCAAAGCCTAAAATATTTATCATCTAGCCCTCCATGGAAAATGCTGAGCCCTGCCCTACAGCGATTCATGTACATGTTCCCCAAGAGGTATGTCTAAGAATGTTCAGTGTTGCATTATTCATTATTCATAAATGTCTTATATTTTTTGTTTCCCTTAAAGCAGGGTCTAAGATAAGGATGTGAGATTTGGGTGATTTGGGGAGTGATCTACAGAAGTACTATTTAGAAATAGAAAAAATGAGACAGGAAAAGAGGGAAAACACATCAAATGTGCATAGTTATTTTTGTTTAAAATTTTATTGGTGCATTGTATTTATACATCATAATGAAGCAAAAAACTTGTGTAGACATAAATGCACACATCACCCAGCCAGCCCCCACCCAGTCCCCATCCTTCTCCCTCCCCATCCCTCTCTCTCATGCTTAGCTTAGTGGTTGACTATGATATGAATAAGTACATCACGCACTTTAAAGAATTTCCTTATCCCCCCCCATCCCCACTCAAATGTGCATTGTTAAAGTGTAGTATTATGAGCAACTGGGCTCATTTTTGCTATATGGAAGTACACAGAATGCACCAAAATATTCTTTTAAAGATTACTGTCCCTCATTGATTGAGAAAAAGACTTCAGGAAAATTGGCTCCTGTGCTCTTCTGGACTTGCCTGCTAACATGTTAATCAATCGATGTTCACTTTTGGAAAAGTCCTGACGTAAAAGAGTAAAGAATAGCCCCGAATGACTGTGAGCACTGAGCTAGCTGGCTGGCTTCTGTTCTAGAAAAAGGGAGTACTGCCCACCTCAGTTGCAACTGAAATCTAATGTTCTCCACAGGATTATTTTGCAGGACATAAACCAGAAAAATCCTAATACCCACCAACACAGAGTACGTATCTAAATCACAGAATGGTATCTAAATCACAATCTCATACAGCAGCTTAAATAAAGCAAGTACAAACCTGTCATGGTGGTATATACCTGTCATCCCAGTATTTGGGATTTTGAGACAAGAGAGTGACAGGTTCAAGGCCAGCCTCACTCAGCAACTTAGTGAGACTGTTGCAAAATTTAAAAATAAAATAAAATAAAAGGGCTGGAGATATAACTTGGAGGTAGAATGCCCCTGAATTCAATCACCAGTGAAACACACACACACACACACACACACACACACACACACACACAGAGTAAACCAAGTACAATTAAAAACTGCAATATGAATTAATCTAGAAAAGAATATTAGGGAAAGAAGCAACATCCAAATATATACAATTTAACTAAATGTCAAAATCTGACAAAACTAAACAACTGTTTTAGGAATGCATACTTACATTACAAAAATATAAAGAATATTGGGGAAATAATTAACAATGTGATGATAACGGTTAGCATTAATGAGCAAAGATGTGTTTTTGATCAGCAAGGTCCAGCAGTGGGGCTCTGGAATGCTGTGGTTCTTGACTTGGCTGCTCCCTGTATAATTATTTATAAAACTATGTTTATGTTTTATATACTTATCTATGTACATTATGTTTTACACACTACAATTTTTTTCTTTGACCCCATTCAGTTCCTCAAGCTTCTGTTCGTTTTTCCTTCCCTGTAGAGCAAATCTCCTCTAAAGATGCACCAGAAATTCTTGTCTTCTTTTTCTCTTAAATTCATTGCAATTAGGCATTCATAGTCACCACTGCCCTGAAACTACTCATCTAGATTGCTTATATCTCCACATAGCTCAAACCATATGGCCATGCACATCTTACTTATCTATCCTCAACATTTGATACAGGTTCACACTTTGGTTCCTGTAAATTACTTGTTTGGCTTTGCTTGGAGAATATACCACACTTCTACTTTCTCTTTACTCCCTTTCTTCCCTTCTTGTTAACACAGTGATTTCCCAGGACTCAGTTCATGCTTAGACTGGATTCTAGGTCTTTTCTAAGTATTTTTGGTTATCAAAGTCAGTTTAATGCTCTTAACTGCTCTTTATTTTCTAATGATTCATCAATGTTCATCTCCAGCCTGCACATCTCTCCTGAAAGGTAGGCTCACATCATCATGCCAATTTGGTATTTTCACTGGGATGTCCAATTAGTATACCAAACCCAACGTGTCCCAAATAGAATCCCTGATCTTCTCATCAAGATATCTACTTTTTTATGCTACCTTCTCCATATCAGTAAATGGCATGTCAGTTAAGGGAAAGTATACAACTTCAGCCTAAACCCCTAGAGTCATCTTCGATTTCATTTTTTCTATTATATCCATATCCAATCAGTGTAAGAACAAATCTTAAAATAGATATTTAAAAGCAATCAACCCCTCCCTCCTTATACTTTCTATGGCTATTGCCCTGGTTTGAACTATCATCAGTATCTCATCTAATTTATAATAATAGTTTTCAAAATAATCCTTGTATTTAGATCTTGTCTACTATGGTGTGTTCTCAATATATCCTGCACTGTGATCTTGTGAAAACTCAATTATAGTTATAAGGGAGCTAGATTTCAGATGAACAGAGCAGGGGAAGGAATAGGTCAGAGATCTGGCCAGCCCCCATCCAACTGCAACTGCCATTTTAGACACCACCCCCATGCCCTGTAGGATTTTATGTGGGCAACCGCAAGGGGAAAGTTTCAAACATGGTAAAATAGTCCAGAAGCATTGAGGTGTGACACAAAGAGAGATAGTGACCTCCTCAACTACACATGCATGAGGAGGAAATGTTTCCAGATTAAGTAAAGCTTGCCACATGGAAGACAAATCCCAGGAATGAACTATTCCTGACTCTCTTTCTGGAGTGGAATTTCTTTGCTCTATGCCCTTTCCCACTCCAGAAAGTAGTCCTTTCTGGACCTTTTCTGTAAATATAAACTGCTCTTTTTCTGTGGAATGCAACACCTTTGAGAAAGGAGAAGTTACTTTTACCTTCTGACATTATTCACTATTTTACCGAAGAACATGTGGACCGCAGGCTGGATTTCAGTACTCTCTGTGCCCTACATATACACATACACACACTGAAAAAGCACACAAGAATATTTGGTTTAACTAACCTTTTCATAATGTCAACTTGTCTCATCAAATTATTAAATACTGGGCTTTTTCATATTAGCAAAGTCCCTATTTTCATCAAAGTGGAATTTTAGCAGCACACAGAGAGCAGGACACAGCTAAGTGATCTTATCAATGATGATATTATTTTCAAAGGAGCAAAGGACAATAAGATACCAACAGGTTGACAAACAAATAGTAATAATGGAACTATTTGGTTTAAGAACACTGGTACTTTTTTGGATTGAAGAGAGAGAAAGTGGAAACTAGCACTACACCTTTTCTTTTGAATCCAGTAAAGAATTGGAGATAGGTGTACATTGAAAGTTCTTGAAGAAGCAGAGAAGCAGTATTTTGAGCCTGGAAACTGTCATCATTAATGTGGGATGTGACTGAATTACGATTTCTGTTCTGCCTCACGGGTTGTTCTTCTCAACATGAGGAATATTTCTGCTTTCTACATTTCCACTCTCCTGTGACCATTCTCTGAAGCTCAATGACTTAGTAAAAACTGAATGTCACTTTGAAATTTCATTTTTCAGGCAACGCCAAGTTTGATGGGGAAGAAAGTAGTAGCAGTGTAAGCAAAGGACAGAGCCCAATATAATTTCCTACGACACCATGGTGGCTACTTAGCTTAGTGGACTAGAACACAGAAATAACAAGGTCAATTTATAAACCAGACTGCATGCCTGCTCGGTGAAAAGCCAGTAGTAGAGTTTGGGGGAATATAAAGATGATTAAAATGTAGAGTTACCAGAAGATAAGTCACCAAATGCCAGAACAGGACAATGGGAAGGTGAATCTTGAATGCAAAGCTGAATAAATGTACCTAATCCCCCAAATCCCCAAAGACCCCTGTTTTTTTTAATCTTGAATAAGTATAAAATCCCTCAGGGAACTTATTAAATACACAATTTCTCTGGCCTTCGAAATTACATTTTTCAAGCGTGCAGGTTATTTTTTATTTGAGCCAGGTTTGGAAAACACTGTCATAAGCATAGGGAGCCACTGACTATCTGAAATCAAGCAAATGTCAGAATGAGCTACTTGTGTTTGAAACACAGCTCAGGCAAATGTGCACAGGTAACATGGGGAGTGGCCGAAAGTGGGAAAGCTAATTAGGTTTAAGTCTTCTGTGAACTCATCTATTGGTTACTAGTCTTTGGTCACAGAATGTCTTTGGTCACCCTCACCTCGAACTGAACTGCTGATCAGTTTTCTTTTTATGACCGGGGGCACTGGATGAAAAGGTCAAAACCATTCTTGTTCCTGGAAAATAATTTCAACGTGACTCAGAAGAAGCAAATGTAGTATATAAAACAGCATGCTATATTTTCACCTGAATGTGAAATATTCTCTGTCATGTTGAATTAAAAGAAAAATAAAAAGGGAAAGGGAGCTTATTCAGACCATTTCCCTGCTCTAGAGAAGATCATTAAATTGTAGCTTCAGTATTCAGGCAGCTATTATTTTCTTTCTATTTGCTTGCTGAACTCCCTTCATATGTAGAGTACGTATTCAACTTTGCTTTTAGAGCAGTACAAAAAAGACTCAGGTTGTAGCCTGCTTATTAAGAGTGAGATATGAAAAAATATTTAATAACTTACAAAGCAATATTTAATCAAAAGCAAAGTAAAACCATTCCCAGGTAATCTAGAATGAAATTGGTAGAAACCTAGGTTCTCTGGAGCTAGAATGTCAGCAACCACAGCTTCTTAATTTACCAGTTTCCAAAGATGGGTCAAATCACATTATTCTTTATGTCTCAGTGTCCTCATCAAGAACATAGAAACTGAAATGGCAATGTACTTCACATGGTTGCTCTGAGCTCTAAATGAATCAGTGCAAGCCTAGTGCCTACAACACTATCTGCCACATAGTAGGTAACAAATCCTGATGTCTTTCCATTTCACCTTACATTTTTGGTAACTGAAGTCTACCCTCAGAGAAAGGCAGACAAATCACACTTCAGCCTTTCAATCTTCTGACTTCTTACCTGAATTAGATTTTAATTGCATTGCCTAGGAAGCCACTGGGATCATCTCTAATCTTCATATGTTTCTGTAAGGCCCTATGGGGCTGCTGAGCTTACCACTGGCCCTTTCTGCTCTCAGATAAAGGTGTCTTTGACACTACTGGCATGTGCTACCTTAGAGGATTTTGCTTCCAGGAATCTTTGGACCAGAAGAAACAGATATCACATCTATGTTCCTATGAGTTCCCAAACTTCAGTGAACAACTAGAAAGCAATTTCAAGAAATCTGTCTTCTTGCCTCTTTCTCAGAAGAATCCCAGGTGAGTCTGCTTGTCTCCTCTGAGCAAGCACCTAAGCAGAAAAATGTGATACTCATGTTCCCTTCTTAAAAAACACATTTATCCAGACAAGGTGGTACATGCCTGTAATATCAGTACTTGGGAGGCTGAGACAGGAGGATCATAGGTTCAAGACTAGTTTAAGCAATTAGATGAGACTCTCAGAAGCCTAGTAAGACCCTATTTCAAAATAAAAAATAAAATAGGACAGAGGATGTAGCTTGGAGGTAGAATAATCCTGTGTTCAATTCCCAGTATAAGGGAGAGAGAAGGAGGAAGGGAAGGAGGGAAGGAGGAAGGAAGGATGCAAGTCAGTCTCCAAATGACCTTTTTGGAATTTCCATTTTACTTGGCATTAGGCAGAAAAGATCAAGGAAGAGGAAAAAGAACATTCTCACGAGAAACCATATCTCTCCCTCAAATTAGTATTTAAAAGGAGGTATTTTCTTTAGAAAATTGAATAGTTTGGGAGTGGTGAGTTGGCCTCGGCCACCCTCCCCCTTCATGCCATTTTGGCATGGGGCTGTAACTATTTTCTGTATTTCTATGTTTTTAATAAACTTCTTTAAATCTTAAAAAAAGAAAATTGTGTAATTAGCAGCATTTGTTTCTATTTTGATTTCTGTCACCAATTTTGTGGTTACAGGGAGAAAAGTCAAGAGAACAAATACCAATTAATGTCTTTGTGTGTATCAACCTATTTTTATCTATATCAACATATCTGCCTGTTGCCTCTTTCTTAAACTGCTAAAATAATTCATATACATAATTTACCTATGTATTTACCAAATAATGATATAATGATATGCTTGACTGTGAGTTGTTGTTGTTTATATGCCTGTGTCTATTTATCCACTGGATAGTATTTAACTATTTCAATCTCCATGATAATTTTAATGCATTCTTGTTCTGATACAAATTTAAGATATTTGTTAAAAGGAAAAAATAGTAAGAAAAGGTTCAAAAGAAATTGCTGGGACTTCCGGGAAGATGGCAACGGAGAAAAGTGGGGCTTACGAGCCCCGCTAACAACCAATCTCTATTAACACAAAATAAGTGCCTTTCATAGCCAGAATACACTATCAGCAGAGAAACAGAAATGTAATTACAAGAGACAGAGAAAATGAGGGCTGGAAAAGCGAAACAACAGAAAGAAACCAGACTGCAGTGCTGCAGCCAGAGCTGTGGCGCGAAGCGGTGGGCGCCATTTTCCCTTGTAGCACCAGGCTCCAGAGAGGAGGGGAACTCATAATGGAGCTCAGAACCAGAGAGGAGATAAACGGGCCTCACGCCCGAGGACGCGGCAGCAGTGCCTTACTGCTGGCGACAGCAGCGAGCTCACTGGATGGCACCAGACCAACACACTCAAAAGCCTACCAGGCTCCAGAGAGGAGCGGCGGACAGCGAGCCGAGGTGAGCCGCTGCGGATCAGCAGGGAGGAATTAGACAGATTTCTCAGAGCACGGCGCACCTAAAGCTCCAGAGGCTGGGCTCAGCACACTCTGCAGGGACTCAGAGCAGAGCTCAAAAACAGAAAAGAAATAAGCCAGCATCATGGCCGAGGGCGTGCCAATGGCGCCATAATGCCACCGGCAGCAGCAGCAGCGAATTCACTGAGTCCACAACAGCTCCATCTGCGCACTCAACAACAGTGAGTCAAATTGTGGCCCCTAGAGGAGAAATCCTAGTACTGTACTCCCAGGGACTTGACCCAGTGGGGGAGTGGCGGTGGCAGAGATATCACACCATAGGAGAACGCCCAACCTGGCACCCCCCATGGTCTAAAGCAGCCTCGACTGACTCCCAGGGACTGAGACTCTGCGATACAACCCAGTAAAGGAGTAGTTGGGACCAAGATACCACAGACTCGAGATCCAGAGCACCTTAAGTGAAGTCGTAGTGACCCAAGGGAAAGAACCCAGAGAAGGCACAAACTTCCGAAATTATGGTAAAGAGGAATAACAATGGAGCAATGAATGCCCACAACCCCACAACATCAGAACCTGATAAAACAGAAATTAAGAGATTTCTAGAAGATCAAATCAGGAAAACAACTGTAGAAATAATAGAGGTGTTTAGAAAAGAATTCGGAGAGAGCCAAAAAGAGATAAAGGATGCAATTAATGAAGGCCTCAATTCAAAGTACAAACAACTGATTAGACCACATGGAGAATAGAATCTTGCTCCTAGAAGATGATCACTCCAAAAATGAACGCAGTTTCTAATTTAGAAAAAAAAATTTGACAGCAGGAATCTGACATTGAAGAAGTATGGGCCCATTTTAAGAGAGCTAACCTAAGAATAATTGGAATAGAGGAGGGAAAAGAAGGTGAATCCAAAGGGATCAACAATCTCTTCAAGGAAGTAATAGCAGAAAATTTTCCAAACATAGAGCAAGTGGTCGATACACAGGTCCAGGAAACTTATAGAACTCCCTTTAGACCGGATCAGAGAAGAGGATCCCCATGCCACATAATGGTCAAAATGACCAATGTGGAAGCCAAGCAGAGAATCTTAAAGGCAACAAAAACAAAGGGCCAAGTGACATTCAGAGGCAAACCAATGAGAATCACTCCAGACTTCCCAAACCAAGTCATGAGAGCCAGAAGGGCTTGGAGTAACATATTCCAAACTCTGAAAGAAAACAACTTCCAGCCAAAAATTTCCTTCCCAGCAAAACTTTCTATCAAATTAGAAGGGGAAATAAGAAGCTCCCACGACAAACAGAAACTGAAGGAATTTATGTCTTCAAAACCAGCGCTAGAGAAAATACTCAAAGAGATTAACTATAAAGAAGAAATAGGTAACACACACCAGAACCAGAGAAACAAGATTTTCCATCTAACAGACAACTAAGATTGGTTATCTGTGGAGATTCATTATTTATGTTAGTCTTTTACCTATCTCTAAATTGTATTGTTTGCCTTTATTGTTGTTAATTTTTAGGATTTCTAGGTGGAATATTAATATACCTTCAGATAGAGCATTTGTAAATATTTTATCCCATTCTATCAGTAACTTTTAACTCGGTTTACACAGTCTTTGGATATACAATATATTTTTATTTTTAGGGAGTTTTTTTTACCCTTTTTTTGCCTGTGCCATTGAAATCATATCCACGAAATCACTGCCAATTTCAGTGTTGTGAGGTTTTATGACCCAGATTTTCTTCTAAAAGTTTATAGTCTTAAGATTTATATTTAGGTCTTTTACCTATTTTGAGTTAATATTTGTATATGGTGTTAGGTAAGGGTACAATTTTATTATTTTTCATGTAATTATTATTTTTCAACAATATTTAGTTAAAATATTAGTATTTCCTCCACCAAATGTTTGTGGAAACCTTGTCAAAAATAAGTTGACAATATATGGAATAATTTATCTCTAGGCTTTTATTTAACTCCAATGGTTTATATATCTGCCTTTATAACAGTACTACACTGTTCCAATTACTGTAGCTTTATATGGTTTGAAATCAGAAAATATACATCTTCTAGCTTTGTTCTTCTTTGAGATTGTTTTGGGTATCTAGAGTCCATATTCCATATCAGGATAGATTTTTTCTGAAAAATAAATAAATAAATGTATGATAGTTTCACCTAAAAAAAAAAAAAGAAAAAATATTCTCTGGTAAGAAAGAAAGCAAAAATAAATATTGAAATGTTATCTTTAAGTCATCAAAAGCTTGGTATCAGACAAATGAAACTGTTATGTGAGATTATCATTTTTAAGTTTGGATAAATTGCTATAAAACTAGATGTCAACCACTAAGCCAAGCATGGGAAGGAGGGATGGGGAGGGAACAGGGTGGGGATCTGGTAGGGGGTAATTGGGCGATATGTGCATGTATGTCTACAAAAGTATTTTCTTTATACCATTATTATGTATGAATACAGTGCAACAATAAAAAATAAAATTAAAAATTAAAAATTAAAAATATAATAAAATCATAACTTGATAAAAAAAGAAATTGCAATAGAATTGCTAGTTTTTGTTGTATACATTTTTCTAATTTCAGTGTTGTTCATGAGAATCTTATAAGGTCAAATAAACCAAAGTGTAGGAGAAGACATTTTAATAATTAAACTGAAAACCTTAAATATAGCTTAATTTGCTGAGATTGGCATTATTCATGTGGTCATCATATTATAAGAAAGTAAAATGAATAGACATTATCTTATCTAACTTTCTGTTAATCAGAAAACTTAAAGTGTCTAATATTGTATTTCAATGGTTAAAATAAAAGCATTACAATTATATATATTTAATAGTTTTTGTGATATACAAACTCTATAACAATGCAAATAAAAATTATGGAGCTGTAAGTCCATAACCAGAATTTACTCTATATAACCAAAAATTGTCTTTAAATTTATGCTCCCTGATATAATCAAAGTCTATGAATGTTTATATTTATAATATATTATAGTGAAAAATCAAGGAAAATCCTAAAATTTCTCTTGTTCCATGTTATTTTTTTACTAGCTACTGACAAAATGTTACAGCACCTTGAATTATCCATGTAGCAGGCTGATTCCCTCAGGGGAGCAGAAGTAATGCATTGACTTATTGACTCAACAGAAGGGCCTTTAATTTTTATGACATTCAGTTGTTAAACTGCTTTATAGTTTCAATCAGCCAAACCACCCATAAAGTTATTTTCCAACTTAGAAGTATTTCTAATCTTTATCTTCATCTTTAATGTAAAAACCTTAAAAGATAAATAAATTAAATATGATGCTCAGTACTTGCAATTCTTATTCATAAGATGTATTATTTCTACCTCCTTTCATAAGCTTTTTCTAAATAATGTCTTATGGTATTTTAATTGATCTCATAATATTATATTTTATTTTTTATAGCAAAAATAACATTGTATTTTGGTACTTACTTGTTTGACACTTCATTTCTTATTAAGCTACAAGAACATAATCGTGACTACTCTTTTATCTCTCCAGGATCTAGCATAGTGCTTAGCATACAGCAAGTACTAAAAAAACATTTATTAAAATGGATGATATTTGTGCCTTAAACATTATTTTTCTTTTTGAAGATTTAAAGAAGTTTATTAAAAAGATAGAAATATAGAAGATAGTTACAGCCCCATTCTGGCATGGCGGGTGGGTGGTCTGAGCCAATTCACCACCCCAAAGATACAGCACGTGGACCAGACTTTTTATACCCATGACCTCCATCTTGTTTATGTAATTCTGACTTAGTAAATGTCCCTGTAAGGTTCCTCCCCTTACCCTGTAAGGTACCTCCCCCATCAAGTTGTGGAAGGTCGACCCCTCCTCCAATCCTAGCTAGGTTATCTAATCATGTAGATCTGTCTTTAGACAGAGAAAGGCCTAGTTCCCCTCTCCTATTTACTTGTTAATTACTTCTTGCTAAGTCAATCAAGTTTCAATAGCTGTTTGCTTCCTGACCAAAGCCAAGTCTTTCTCTCTCCAGGTCTGCCATTTTGAAACAATTATTTCTGAAATATATCTATTAATCAGAGCTTTCTCAAATCTTCCTAAGCCATTCCCAATACTGGTATATTCCCCCCTCTGTCTAGTAACTTTCTGACACCTGTAAGGCCAAAGGTAGATACAGAAAATACATTTTGACTTTTACAATTTTACAAACATTTAACATGAGCTCAATTTCCATTAATTTTTCCCTCATTTCTATCGCAAGAATGTACCCCTTAGCAAAGGAATAAGGACATCGAGTCGGTCATAAACTCCTTCGAGCTGAACAGGGACAAAGTTGGGGGTCCCAGGTTTAGGGTAACATTCATTCTTTAAATTGCTTTTTTAAATCAAAAAATACATGAGACCTTGGTAACAATAGTTAGAATAGTATATAGTATATTTCCAAAATGATACTCTTATTATGCAGTTTTCACTGAAATTTACATTAAAAATATTAGTATAAACCACGTAATGGGTGCATTGCAAAAACTCCATTCTATATCTTAGAAGAAAATTAAGAGGCAGTGATGAGAGGTCCTTAATTGGCTCTTCAAATATTGTATTGAAATCTACATGAAAAGATTTATTAATTAAGCATAAGGGGTATTAAATAGTTTTCCACTGGAAAAATGCAGTGTTCAAAATAGGTGGCTGACTATAGAGATTTGTAAAAATTCCCATAATCTAACAAGATGGCGTGGGAGCATTTTTATAATACTTGAGGTCCACAGTCTTATTATTCTTTTTGTGTGTGTGTCCCTGGTACTCTGAATTGAACTCGGGGGTGGGAGGGTTAGCTCCAAATTATACCTCCATCCCTTTATTTATTTGTTTTGAAACAGGGCCTTGCTAGGTTGATGAAAGTCTTACTAAGTTGCTGAGGCTGCTCTCGAACCTGAAATCCTGTCTCCATCTCTCAAGTACTGCAGCCCCATTATTCTTTCAGGTAATAGTCTACCTTTCAGGGAATCTTTCACAAAAGGTACCAGTTACATGGCCTAAGCAGAAACTGGTTCTTCCAGCAAATTTATAGGGTAGAAGATATAAAGTTCAACTTAGCTATAACTATAAAACACTACCCAATATTTACAAAAACAATCTGTCATTTGCTCAATGCCAAAATTGCCTTAGGTCAGTACACATTAAGTCTTAAATTAAATCCCTCCTTAGGAAAATTGTCATAGTATTGAACACATACCTGTCACCCTTAAAAAGAAGCCATAAAGACGAACAAAATTATGTCATTTTCAGGGAAATGAATGGAACTGAAGAACATTATGCTAAGTGAGATTAGTCAGTCACAAAAAGTAGAAGTTGGATGTTCTCCCTCATATGACAAACCTAGGGAGAAATTAGGACACAGGAAGGACTCCAGACAAAGGAGAAACCTTAGTGAAGTGAAGGAAGGGAGCCAATTGAGAGAGATGGGGGGAGGAGAAGGAAACATCTCAATGGACATGATGTACATACACAAACATCAAAGCCAATCACTGTCCTGAGCATGGAAAGTAGGTGAGGGCGAGGGAGTAGGGTGGGGACTGAGAAAGGGATGAATGAGTACTGTGTGCCTGTATGCCTGCCTCTATCACACTTGACTTCATCAAGATATATGATTACAATGCACCAATTAAAAAATGGAGCCTAAAATTATGATCTAAGTATTACAAGCAGAAATTCTCAAACATTTTTTACAATATTTATATATATTTTTTCTCATTTGGAACAACAGTCCTGTGAAAACTATATGCCTTATTATCCTCATTTTGTAGTGATTTTAAGTGTCATAACCCCCATTAGTTAGCAGTTAAAATTCAGATCTGACTTCCAACATACATTAGTGCTTTTTGTTTTTCTCAGGCAGAAAGTTCTGTACATCTACTTACTTGTACAGCCTGGGATCCTAAGATACTTCGATATAAACATTTCATTCTTCTAAAAGTCAAGAGAGTTGAGAAAGGTCAAAATATATGTTCCTGAAAAAGCTTAAATGAGGACCACTAATAACACTCAAATCTGCCAGGGGTTTGCCTGGAAACTAACTTATACTTTTGCTTCTTATTCTGCAATGTACTTTATTAATTCTAACAAAATCCTCCTCAAAAATATATTTTACAGTGAATGGAAATGCTAAAGTAGAAAAGAAAATGCTCAAAATAAAATAGCAATAGCAGCCTGCTAGATGGGGAGTATGTGTATAATATAATTTAAAACTTTATTAATAAGGTATACTGTTTGAATTACTTGACCATTATAAATGAAGATTCATTCTAAAATATTTCATTAAATATTAATCAGGTCTATTTCTCTGAACATAAAATATAAATTTCCAATTACACTGCCAGAAGAACACTTCCAATGGTTTCACCCAAAGATAGGATAATGTGCTCATTTTTCTAATAAACCACAAAGTAATGCAAGGTGTTTTTTGATATCGCTTAACAGTAGCATTTAATTAAATATATTTCTTTACCTTATTGTGATTGTTGCGGATACATTTTTACTTTTTTGCTTTGTACTGGGGATTGAACCCAGGTCATTCTACCTCTGTATGCCCCCAGCTGTATCTTATTTTTTTTAATTTTGAAATGGATCACACTAAGTTGCTGAGAGCCTTGCTAAGTGACTGAGGCTGGCCTCCAACCTGTGATCCACCTATCTCAGACTCCCAAGTACTGGAATTACAGGCTAACTCTACGAAAATGTACCAAGGAGAGAAACTTTAAAAATGTTATTCCCTTGTCAGGCATGGTGGTGCACACTTGTAATCCTCGCACTTGGGAGGCGGAGACAGGAGGATCGCGCAGGTTTGAAGCCAGCCTCGCTGGATTAAGAGACCCTGTTTCTAAATAAAAATATAAAAAGTAGGTGTTTTGGAGTGTAGCCCGGAGTTAGAAGGGTTTCCAGGAACCCCAGTACCACCAAAAAATGTTAATTATCTCGAGTTAGAATCTATATGGCTTGATTCAATTTGGCTGTGAGACAAGCTTGGTGCAACCAGGGAGAAAACCTTTTTTGTTTGATTTAATTATTTCAAAAATTTTACCAAGGGCAAGAAATAATGAAAGCATAGACCTTTAAACCACAAGCAGTTGGGCCCAGGGGTCTGAGGCATTCTGTCAAAATTGCTTAGATGACTGCTCCCATAGGAAATTTCCTATGAGAAAAAGCAAAAATGGAATTACATGCCTGAAATTCCAGTACTTGGGAAGCTGAGACAAAAGGATTGCAGGTTCAAGGCTAGCCTGTGCAATTTAGGGAGGCCCTCAGCAACTTAGTGGGACCCTGTTTCAAAATTTAAAATAGGGCTAGACAAACTAGGAAACACAAAGGATACCAGTGGGACTCCAGATATTAGAAGGGAAATACTAGCTAAGTTTGAATGGAAAGATAGGAGAGGAGGAAGGCCGATCTTGATTAATGAGGGTCTACACCTGAACATGTGTAAAATTATGAATAAGACATGGTTAACCTGGACAACCGTTGCTGGGAGGGGGGAAGGGAAAACGGGGGCGGGGGGGAGAGGGCACCAAATATAGTTTAAATGTATACTATTTATGTTCAATAAAATTTTTTTTAAATCCTAAAAAAAAGAGACCCTGTTTCCAAATAAAAATATAAAATAGGTCTGGGAGTGTAGCCCGGAGGTAGAAGGGCTTCCAGGAACCCCAGTACCACCAAAAATAAAAATAAAAATAAAAAATAAATAAATAAATAAATATCAAAAAAATAAAATAGGGCTAGAGATATAATTCAGAGGTAGAATGTTCCTGATTCTTATACCAGTACCAGAAAAAAATGTGAACAGTAAGTTGGAACTGTAGGGAATGAGAATGTAGGGTGCAAAAGTACAGGGGAATATAGAAGTAGGAGCCAAAGGTCCCTCTTCTTGAAGTGTTCCAGGAACTCGAGACCATTCATCGATTGCATCTTGAGGCCCAATTGAGAGTCAAAGCCTTTCTTTATATATGATCTCAAAGGAAAGAAAAAGCAAGACAGCTTGGAGGCTGATAGGAGTGGAGAGTCTCCTAAAAGCTTGCTGTGTAATATACCAGACTGAAGAATTCTGTTGCTGAGCAGTTTGGCTCAGGCCAGGCTTTCCTCTTCATTTGAGAACCTTCTAAGTGGCTAGCATTATGCTTGCTGGCTGCTACAGAGTTTAGGGAAGGGCAAGGTGACATGGAGGTGAGACAAAGTAAACAGTGACATGGGTGTAGCCCTTGAGGATTGGAGAAAAAAAGCAGATAGGGAAAGATTAAACTAAAATGGGAAGAGTGTTCTAATTAAGGACGTTACAGTATCAATAGTAACTAACAATCCTCAAGTGTCACTTTCTAGGGACTATATCAGTGTTTAATGCTTCTTCACTCATGGAATCCTGCTAACAGCATTACGAAGTAGGTGTTAACATTATATTCATCTTTACAAATGAGGCAATGGATATTCAAAGAAGTCTAAAGTAGCATGGAAGAGACAAGCCAAATCTCATGGGCTTAGCTTTTCCAGAGTTAATTAGTTCAAAGTTGTGTTAGCCAGCTTTTCACCTCTGTGACCAATACCTAAGAAAAACAGCTTAAAGGAGGAAAGTTTTATTTTGGATCACATTTTCAGAGGTGTTAGTCCACAGTTGGCTAGATTCATTGCTTTGGGCCTGAGGCAACATGGCGGAAGCGTGTGGTGGAGGAAAGTTGCTCAGCTTATGGCAGCCAGGAAGGAGAGAGAGAGAGAGAGAGAGAGAGAGAGAGAGAGAGAGAGAGAGAGAGAGAGAGAGAGAGAGAGAAGAAGAAGAAGAAGAAGAAGAAGAAGAAGAAGAAGAAGAAGAAGAAGAAGAAGGGAAGGAAAGGGGAGGGGAGGGGAGGGGAGGGGAGAGGAGAGGAGAGGAGAGGAGAGGAGAGGAGAGGAGAGGAGAGGAGAGGAGAGGAGAGGGAAAAGGGCCAGGGCAAGATATAATCCCCAAGAACATGCCCCTTAGGACCCACTTTTCTCCACTCAGTCCCACTTTCCATAGTCTCCATCACCTCCTGCTATTTCACACAAATGACAAATCTCTCAATGGATTAATTCATTGAGAAGATCAGAGCCCTCAGGATCCAATTACCTCCCCCAAACCCTGCCTCTGAACACTGCCACACAGGGGGCCAAGTCCTCAACACATGAGCCATTAGGGGGCAATCCAAATCTAAACTACAAAAGCAACTATCCACTATACAGACAGAATCTACATAACAGACCTAGAAAAGACTTCCGAAATGAAGTGAGATATAAACACTGAAGGGAAAGAAGAATTGGGGCACCCAAGTTGGAGAAGAGAAGGAAAGGAATGGGACAGGCTAAGGGAATAGACATGCAGCATCAGGCTAGTTGAGCAAAGTCAGTTAAACACAAATCACTGAAGGCAGCTCATGGCAGAAGGAAGTGGTAGAATTTTTAAGAGAGCTAGGCCTAGTTGTGAGGGACCTTCACCTAAAGAGGTCGGTAGGTAGCGGAAAATAAATAAGAAGTCATGGCAGAGGTGCTAGAAAGTAGTTATCCTGAGCATAGAAACAAAATCCAAGTGACCAGATGATTTCAGGTTTATCTATAATGTTTGAATTTTTTCACTCAAATGCATTTAAAGAACTATACCTATGCAAGAATAAATAATTTATAAGAAAAAGCAAAGCTGTAAATCTTTAATAATAAGTTGTAAATAAGATGCAAATCTTATGTTCCCGTAAATATCACTTTAATTTAATCAGATATTAAAAGATCTATTCTGCTTCTTTTAAAAGAATATTTTCTTCTTTTTTCTCGGTATTAGGAATGGAACCCAGAAACATTCTACGTCTGAGCTACACCCAAGCCCTATTTTTTTAATTTATTTTTTATTTTTTTATATATATATTTTTGGTGGTACTGGGGGTGAAACCCAGGGGCTTTTTTTTTCTACCACTGGGCTATACTCCCAGACCTATTTTATACTTTATTTGGAAACAGGGTCTCACTAAGTTGCTGAGAGCCTCACTAAGTAGCTGAGGCTGGCTTCGAACCTGTGTGATCCTCCTGTCTCAGCCTCCCAAGCGCGGGGATTACAAGCGTGCGCCACCACGCTCGGCTATTTTTTTTTTATTTTGAAACAAGGTCTAGCTAAGTTGCTGAGGGCCTCACAAAGTATCTGAGGCTGTCCATGAATCTTGGTCCTCCTGTCTCAGCCTCCCAAGTACTGGAATTACAAGCATGCACTATCATCCCCAGACCTAAAGAAATTTTTTACAGTACTCAGGATAGAACCCAGGGACATTCTACCTGCAAGCTACCCCCCAGCCCTATAGTTTTATTCTTTATTTTGAAACAGGGTCTTACTGATTTGCAAAGGGCCTCACAAAGTAGTTGAGGTTGGCTGCAAATCTATAATTTTGCTATCTCAGCCTCCCAAGTACTGGGATTAAAAGTTTACACCACCACATCTGGCTTTCAAAAGAATTTTTAATTGGTGCATTGTAGTTATACATCATAGAGAGGTTCAAAGTGACAAATATATACATGCACACAGCACTGGTTGTGTTCCTGCAAGTCCCACCCTACTCCTCCCCATCCCCAATAGATAATCTTTTCATCAATATGGACAACTTCATGTATGTACAAAGGATTATTTGAATATTTTCCATGATCAAATCTCCCCTTTTTCTCCCTCCCACCTCCTTTTCCAGATCCCCTTACCCCCTTCCACTAGTGTCTCTCCTTATTAATCTGAGGTCCTCTTTGTTTCCCACTTTCTCTCTAGTTTCCACATAAGAGTAAGAACGTATGGCCCTTCACTTTCTGTGATTGGCTAATCTCACCAGCATAATATTCTTGAGTTCCATCTATTTTCACGCAAATGACATGATTATGTGCTTTTTTATGGCTGAGTAGAATTTCATTGTATGTATATAACATTCATCTGTTGATGGACAATTAGGCTGGTTCCATAGTTTGGCTATCATGAATTGTTCTGCTATAAACATGGACATGCATTTATCCCTATGTAGTAATGTGATTTCAAATCCTTTGGGAAAATCTCAAAGAAAAAATACAAGTGGCCTATAAACATGTTAAAAAACATTCAACATTATTAACAACCAGAAAAATGCAAATCAAAATGACACTGAGATTCCATCTAACTCCAGTCAGAATGGCAATCATCAAGAATATAAATAGATGCTGGGAAGTATGTCGGGGAAAAGGAACCATTATACATTGTTGGTCGGACTGCACATTATTACAGGTGCTATGGAGATAATTATGGAAGTTCCTTAAAGTACTGGAAATGGAGCATATAAACAAAAGGATCTTTTTAAAGGAAAGTATAACAGCATTGATTAGACATGAACAACATTTCTTAAGGTTTTTAATATGTTTGTTTTCTTTTTTTTTTCCTTTTTGTGGTATGGGAATTAAACACCAACCACACCCCAGCCCTATTTTTAATTTTAATTTTGAAAGAGGGTCTTGCTAAGTTGTTGGGGCTAGCCTTGACTCCACAATTCTCCTGTCTCAGCCTCCCAAACACTGAGACTATAGGCATGTGCCACCACACTGGCATTTGACTAACATATACAACCAAACTCACAAAGCCACCTCTTCTGGAAGGCAGATGCAATCTGAAGGCAAAGTGCGTGAATGGAAATAATCAGGCACTAAAACTAACTTTGTAAATATATAGTAACTATAGATGCCAGAGTGACATGGGCAGAAAACCTCGGCTGTTGGATCTATTTAACTAAGATAGCTGTTGGAAAGAGCTATACAGCTTTTCAAACTAGGTCTCTTCTCATCTTTGCTCAATCTTTGTCCAAATATCAAGTAAACAAAACAGATGTTTTGGCATCACTTTAAACTTCCCTCCCATCCTGGATTTTTTCTCTTCCCTTTCACTGCATGCTAAGATTTTCCTAGAACCTAACTCAGCTTTCAATTAAATCATTCATTTAACAAACTTGCTTATCTACTATAATTTAGGCAGAAAGTTAGATGCTGGCAATAGATAAGAAAATAACTCACGTCCTTTTCTGTCAAATATTTGTAGTCTATTAGAGGTCCTAGACATAACATCATCTTATGAGACATTTTTAGAAATATAAATTTACATGCAGCCATGAAATTAGAGATCAGAACCCATAAGCCTCAAACGTTTTTGGGAGCAACACATAATTTGGAGACTTATTTTTTTTCCTTGTATCCTATCAGAATTATGTGAAGCTACATTCTATTTGCAACAGGTTCATTCTTGTTTATGGTTAATGATAAGCAAATAAAAATGAACACTGATAATGGTTTTGTATGTGATCCTTATCTCAATGGGTTATTCTAGTATCTACAAGTCTTCATTTCTTTTCCATCTTTATTTGATTTTTCAAGAGGTCACTCTGATAATCGATAATGATAGAGTTAAGCAGCTAAAATAACTCAGTCTCTTGATAACTCTTCATTGCTCACAAGGATTGGCCTCCATGGAGAATTAGACAAGAACTGACCTCTGGACCAGGATAAGCTATCCCAAGTCTTATCTAACCCAATTACATTATGTGTTTTGGAATCTAGAATTTTTATCTTGAGAGGGGAGATCAGTGATCATCAAGCATTGGGCTTATAATGTACGTAAATTTGGTGCTAAAATGAGAATGATAGTGTTTGAGTAGAGGAAAGAAAAAATGACTGAAAGTGGAAAGGCTCAGAAAGAAGATCCAAAGGCCCTGTGGTTTCAGAAAGAGAATGATAAAGCCTCTGCCTTGTTCTTTGGCCATCTTGAAATTCCTAATGATATTTTCCCATGATGCCTGATCTCTCCTGTATATGATGGAATGAGATGGACCTGCACCTGCTTCCTCTTTGAGAAGAACTTCCCTAGTCTTTGTCTGGTAGAACAGGAGAAACGTTGGGTCCAGAGGAAAGAAAATTTTTAAGGATTAAGATACAGTGCCTCAAGAAAATGAGTTCATGTCCTGTGCCCTCCCTTTTCCATGCATCTGCTTGCTGTCAGGATTCTGACATTCTTACAAGACAAATGAAAGTGCTGTGGGGGAAATGATGAAGGAACTGGTTTTCAACTGCCTTTCACCCAGCCCTTAGCTGGAAACTTTTGAACTCACTTGTAATCCAGGTGGGTTCATCATGATTATGCCTGATAGAGCTTTAGAGACAAAGTCAGGGGTAAAAAGAAAGCTCATTGACCTAAATCATCCAAAGTGTGCTGCATATTTCCCAAGGTGATGTGGTATGATGCCTGTGGTGACTGAGACTTGAGAACTTAGCCAACGCTCCTTTTATCAGACACTGCCTTCTCTGTAGATAATCTTGCTCTACATTGCTTTAATAAGACTATAGATGGAATATCGCCCCTTAGGAAAAAATATAAATTAGATTGTTCCTGGAAAAGCTACTAAGATGTTGAAAGAGATGTTCATCTTAGTTGAGAAAATTATAAAGAATATGAAAAATGCAAATGTCATCTTCAAATACATGGGATTATGTGAGAGCTCCTAGAAACATGTGATTCTATGCTCATTTCTAGGAGAGAAATAACTTTATGTCCTAAACATATTGAATACCTTCCATTTGGGAGGCTGAGACAGGAGGATCGATGTTCGCAGACAGCCTCAGCAATTAGTGAGGCCCCTTGCAACTCAGTGAGATCCTGTTTCAAAATAAAGAATAAAAAATAGGGCTGGGGTTGTAGTTCAGAGCTAGAATGTCCCAGGGTTCCATCCCCAGTACCACATAAAAAATGAAAGAAAAAAAGAAAGTGGTATAGCTACCATAATGAGGTCAGAACAGTCAGAGAAGCTACGTGAAACTAATTGGGAAGAGGAAACAAATATTTGGAAATAACCTCCAAGAACCACCCTTTCGGCTACCTAACTTGAATGCATACTCTCTTTCCCATACACTTAGCTTATTGTATTTATTTATTTTGTGTTAAGTACTGGGGATTGAAATCAGGGGCATTCTACCTCTGAACTACACCCTATCTTATATTTTGTTTTGAAACAGGATCTCATTAATTTGCAACTTCCTGGCCTCAAACATGTGATACTTCTGTCTCAGATTAGGATTATATGTTTCTACCACTACACCCATCTTATATACTTAGTTTTAAATATGTGTAAAACATGCTCATATCCTTCCTCCAAAGGAAAATATCCAATACCTCATGCAGTCACTGGGAACAGAACCAAGTCTAGGACCTCTGAATTATTACTGTGCTTGCTATAGAGTTCAGGGATAGGTACTTCGTAGTATGGCAATATGTCTTAAAAGTAACAGCCAGGCGTGGTGGCACATGCTTGTAATCCCAGTGCTTGGGCGGCCAAGTCATGAGGACCACTTCAGAAACTTAGTAAAGCCCTCTGCAACTGAGACCTTGTTTCAAACATTAAAAAAAAAAACAGTTCTGGGGTTGTAGCTCAGAGGTAGAATGCCTCTGGGTTCAATCCTCAGAGCTACACACACACACACACACACACACACACACACACACACAAGAAATGACAGTTTATCCATTCCCAGTGCTTGCCATTTACAATGGTCGAAAAAGATTGGAATAATTAATAAAGTTCCCACTCAGAAATGAGAAGAATGGGAAACAATATATTGGTTCATTACATGTTTCATTTCTCATTGCCTGGAATACTGAGGGTTCAATGTCCTAACAAATGCAATAGAATCTGTAACAGTTTGGATTTAGAATGTCCCCCTAGTTCTCATGGAAACCAGGCAGCCATGTGGGAGGCAGGGCTACATTGGTAAGCAAGGGGTGTGGCCTTGGGGTCAAATATGGTTCCTCCTGCCCCTATTCTGTCTCTTTCTTTTGGCCTCTCTGATGTGAGAGCAGAGCCTTGTTCTCTCCCTCTCTGTTTTCTGTCACTATGCGTTGAGCTTTATGGACACAGCCTGATATGTACTAAATATCTGAAATCTCCCAAAGGCATGAGAAAATAAATCTTTTCTTTCTTTGAGTCGTGTGACTGTTTTTTGTCGGGGGGCGGGGGATTACAGCAGTGACAATGCTGACCAAATCAGGCCAATTCATCATATAGTATTGTAACTTAAGAGGCTTTCCATAAGAGAACCTACAGCTCCTCTGTAGAAGAATTCATATTGGCAGGGAGTAGGGTAAGATGAGACTTGTGCATTCCACTTTCTTAGAATTAGTCTTTGTTAGAGCTCAAAAAACTCTACACTAGCAAAACAAACAACCCAATCAAGAAATGGGCAAATGAACTAAATAGACACTTCACAAAAGAAGAGACACAAAGGGCTAATAGATACATGAAAAGATGTTCTTCATCACTGGCCATCAGGGAGATGCAAATCAAAACTACACTGAGATTCCATCTAACCCCAGTCAGAGTAGCAAGCATAAAGAAATCAAATAACAACAAATGCTGGCGAGGATGTGGGGAAAGAGGAACTCTTTTACACTGTTGGTGGGAATGCAAACTAGTTCAACCACTATGGAGATCTGTGTGGAGATTCCTAAGAAAGGTGGGAATAGATCCACCATATGACCCAGCTATACCACTCCTGGGTATCTTTCCAAAGGAGTTGAATTCAGAGAACTACAGCAACATATGCATACCTATGTTCATAGCAGCACAATTTGTAATAGCCAAAATATGGAACCAACCCAGATCACCATCAACAGATGAATGGATAGCAAAACTATGGGAAATACACACAATGGAATTCTATTCAGCCATAAAGAAGAACAAAATTATATCATTTGAAAGAAGATGGAAAGCCCTGGAGAACATTATGTTAAGTGAGATCAGCCAAGCACAGAAGAAGAAGATACATATGTTTCCTCTAATATGCCCAAACTAGGAAACACAAAGAATACCAGAGGGACTCCAGATATTGAAGGGGAAATACTAGCTAAGTTTGGATGGTAAGATAGGAGAGGAGGAAGGCCGGTCTCGATTAATAAGGGTCTACACTTGAACATGTGTAAAATTATGAATAAGACATGGTTAACCTGGACAACCATTGGTGTGTGTGGGGGGGGAAATGTGGGCGGGGGGGGAGGGCACCAAATATAGTGTAAATGTATACTATTTATGTTCAATAAAAAAATTGTTATATATAAAAAAAAAGATGTATATTTTTTTATTTCAAACCAAAAAAGCTACAATAATTGAAACAGTGTAGTACTGTTCTAAAGGCAGATATATAAACCATTGGAGTTAAATAAAAGCCTAGAGATAAAAAAAAAAAAAAAGAATTAGTCTTTGTTTGAGTACTAACAAAATAGAAATTCCCTAAGGGCTAGGGAGTTGATAATCATAATTAAAAGTTATCTAGTCTTTTAAACCCGGTATTTCCTTTTGTTTTCTACAGAGCTCTCTGCTCTGCTCACCCCCAGAGTCAACCTGCAACCTTAGATTTAATATCATTTATTTCCATCTTGTTCTCTTCCTTCTCAAACATATTTGAACCCTTTATTTAGGAAAGCTCCTCTTAGACTACTATAAGGCTTGATTATTGCTTGTATATTTTAACAAAATTTCTCATCAATAGATAGAATAACGAGACAGGAACTCAGTGATTACATATTTGATATCAAATAATAAGCCACTTTGACTTAATTAATATTTATAGATTACACTACACCCAACAATTTCAGAGATTACATGGTGGCACAAGCTTGTAATCCCAGTATTTGAGAGGCTGAGACAGCTGGATTGTAGTTTCAAGACCAGCTTCAGCAATTTAGCAAGACTTTCAACAACCTAGTGGGACCCTGTTTCAAAATAAAAAGGTAGAACATCCCTATATTCAATCCCTAGTATCACACACAAAAAAGACCGTATATTCTGGGCCATATGACAATTCTCAGTAAATTTTAAAAGGCAAGGCTGAAACTCACTGAGTATATTCTCTGGCAAGAAAGGAATTTCGTTAAAACAAAATATCTAAGACAATACCACATATTTGTATATTAAACAATATTCTTTTAAGATTATATATATGAATAAAGAGAAGCTAGAGAACATATTTCATACTGAATAACATTTTTATAATGCTAACTCCCAAAAGTTATGGAATATAATTAAAGTAGTATTTACAGAATAATATATTGATTTAATGCTTATACAAGAAAACAAGACTGGTCTCAGGGCAATGACATAAAGCAAGGGCAAGCAAATTACAGCCTCCATGCCTAATCAGGCTTACCATTTATTTTGGTAAATAACGTTTTATCAGAACACAATCATCCATATGTTGTTTATGGCTATTTTTCTGCTACAGTAGGAGAGTTGAGTAGTTACAATCCAGACCATATGGTGTTCAAAGCCTAAAATACTATATTTCCCTTTACAGAAGAAAGTTTATTGATCCCTGACCTAAAGTTCTGCCTTAAACTAGATAAAGGAGATTAAAATAAATTCAAATTAAATAGAAGGAATAAACTAAAAATAAGTGCAGATCAGAACAAATAGAAATCAGAGAGAGAAAAGGGGAAATTATCAAGGTAAAAAAGTGGCTTAATGTTTGAGTAGTCAGGTCTGGAAAAATAATCTTGACAAGATGCAGATAAAGGCTACTATCCAAGTAAACTGCTTGGTGAACCATATGAGTTGAATTTCAGAGAAAAATATCTGAGTCTATTATTAAAAAAATATCTAGACCAGATGGTATCAGTGGTTAATTCTATCAATTTTTTTGGTCCTGGGGCAACAATGAACTCAAGGACATTATACCTCTAATCTATGCCCATAGTTCCAGTTTTTGTAATTCTTTGTTTTGAAACAGTCTTGCTAGATTGCTGAGAATCTTGCTAAGTTGCTGAGGCTGTCCTTAAACCTGTAATCCTCCTATCTGAGCCTCCCTAATACTGGGATTACAGGTGTGTGCCACCATGCCCAGCTAATTCTGTCAACCTCTAAAAGAAGAAATAATATCAATCTTAACCAAATACATTAAGAAAATATAAGTAGGGGAACTCTAATTCATTTCATGACCCCACTATAAAAATAAAACCAAAACTCAACAAAGTCAACAAAACTCAACATTTCTAAAATAAAACTGCATGCCAATATCCTTCATGAATATAGATGCAAAAGACTTTCAAAATAGTAGCAAATTTAATTTATCAGTGGGTAAAAAGAAGAATATATTGGGGCTGAGTCTGTTTCATCCAGGAATGCAAGATTGGCTTAGTAATAGAAAACCAATCTATGTAAATCACCATACAATGGAATCAATGGGGTAAAAACACATGATAATTTGAATGGGTTAAGAAAAAGCATTTTTCAAATTCAACTTTCATCCCTGACAAAATTTTCAAAAAATTATCTTCAAATTGATATAGAACATCTACAGAAAATCTAATATCATACATAACTGGTAAATTTGTGAATAAACTCTTCTAATGATTGGGAACAAGGCAAGAATGTTCACTCAGGTGATGGCTATACAGCATTTTGCTAGAGACCCTGGTCACTCTACTAAAGTGACTAAAAAATAAATATAACAATCACTAGGAAAGAAAAAACTTTCTTTAATGACATATGACATGGTTTTTGTATAGATAATCCTAAAGAATCTTTCACCATGGCAAGAATTAATAAGCAAATTTTGCAAAGTAGAAGGATACAAAGTCAATAAAGAATGTAAAATTTAATATAAAAATGATATCATTACAAACAAACAAAAGAAAAGCCAAGAGCAGTGTTTCACACCTATAATCTCAATACTTAGGAAGCTGAGATAGTAGAATCCCAGGTTTGAAGTCAGCCTCAGCAAACTAGGGAGTCTCTCAGCAATTTAGCAAGGCTTATTTCAGAATTAAAAATAAAACAGGGCTGGGGGATGTATCTCAGATGTAGAATGGCCCTGGGTTCAATCCCCATAAGTTAATAAATAACCAAAATGCTTATGAATTGATTAAAAAAATGGATGTAAGATCTTTATTTTGAAAATGACAAAATATTAATGATAGAAATTATAGAAGTTTTTTGTGGGACTAGGGACTGAACACAGGTGGGTTCTACCTCTTAAGATATACCCCCAACCTTAATTTTTATTTTGAAACATAGTCCCCCTAAATTGCCATGCACTGGCCTCGAATCTGTGATTCTTCTATATCAGCCTTCTAAATACTGGGAGTATAGGCATGGGCCACTGTGCCCATCTAGAAGATTGTAATAAATAGAATTATATGCCTTGTTCATGGATTAAAAGTCTCAATTGTGATATGATGTCAATTTTTTCTTACCATTTCTAGGTTATATAGATTCCTAAATCATAATTTCAGAAGGCATTTTTGTAGACATTGTTATTCTAAATTCTATATGGAAATCTAAGAAAAAAAGATAAATTGTGAAAAAGAAAATACTACTAAGCATGTTTTTACTAGCCTAAGGACCACCTTTATACAGAGGCATTTAATTACCTCTGTGGTTGATTTGGTGGGCACAGAAAAGTCTGCACACACAATATAAAAGTTATAATTATCATTTGAAAGTAATTATAGCTTTTTGATTAGACTTTGCCATCTCCTTTATATTTCCCTTCTACTGTAGAAAATTGAATGCATGGAATTCTCAGTACCTTAGTCATAGTGAAAGATTTTTATCTTATTTTTCTAAAGAAAAGCATTACTTCTCATTGACACATAAGGAGGGTGTGGACATTGCAACAGAGAAGCAAGATACTGATTGTGGAACAAAGACAAGAAGGCATAAGGATACCTGAATACATTAAAAAGTAATAGTGCCTACTATGGAACATTTTTACCCTAACAAACCGTAAAACCTCTGGAAAATCCTCCTCAGACACTCCACTTTCTAAAATCTTACTCCTCAGCACAACTACTCAGAAAGAAGAGTTGGGCTAAAAGCTAGGTTTGCTTACACTTTTTTTTCTGTTATCATCTGAATCTTTTCAAATACCAGATAACAGAAAAATATAGAAAACATAATTGGAAAACATCCTAGGATTCTTCTAAATTTAAAACTCTGGTTCTAAGAAAAGATGAATTTCATATAAGCGCATTTTTATCTTCTGGCATTTATGTAAAGACTTCTAGACCTAGTATGATGTTTTAGAAGACAAACCTGTCTCTGTTATGCTGCTACCTAAATCTGACAGAGATAAAAACTATACTGTAAAATAAAACACAACGAGCAAAATATTTAATTGAGCTGCATTTGTGTTCCAACTCTGTAATTTAGGGCAAACTGAAAAATCAGTGTTCTAATGTCTCCAATGTAAAATTCTTTTATTTTAGCAATATGACTTGGTCTTGAATAGATAAAGCTGATTATAAGAATATAAGCTTGTTGGTGAGGGTGCCTCTATATGTCAAAAATAGAGATATCCATCTGTAAGAATAACTTGATGCTAGCCCGGCGTGGTGGCGCACGCTTGTAATCCCAGCATTCGGGAGGCTGAGACCTGGAGGATCGAGGTTCGCGGACAGCCTCAGCTACTTAGTGAGGCCCTCTGCAACTCAGTGAGACCCGGTTTCAAAATAAAGAATAAAAAATAAGGCAGGGGGTATAGCTCAGAGGTCAAATGCCCCTGGGTTCCATCCCCAGGCCCGCAAAAAAAAAAAAAAAAAAAAAAAAACCAAAAAAAACAACAACAACAAAAAAAACTTGATGCTTCTTTAGAAGGGGACCAAGGCAATGTTAACCAGTTTATCAGTCTTTTTGCAAAAGAAAGCTATGGAGTAAGTGGGATATAAGTGGGGACTTTAGATTATGGAAGAGAAAGGAAAGAAGGAAGGAAGGAAGGAAGGAAAGAAGGAAGGAAGGAAGGAAGGAAGGAAGGAAGGAAGGAAGGAATCAAGATGCCTTTTTCCTATTTTCTTCTGGCTTTGGTCTTATATTTAAGGCTTTATTCCATTTTGAATTGATTTTGTACATAAGATAATGCTTTGGTTTTCTTTTTTTCTATGTGACTATCCAGTTGTCTCAACATAATTTATTGTAAAGATTGTCCTTTTTGAGTTCCTAGCACCTTTGTCAGAGATAGATTCACTCTAAATATTTGAACATATTTCTCTCTATTCTGTTCTATTTGTCTATACATCTGTATTTACTGCCATTGTCATGCTGTATGGATAGTTTTGTAATGTATTTTGAAATCAGGAAGTTTGATATATCCAGCTTTATTTGTTCTGCTTCAGATTATTTGGGTTATTCAAATCTTTTGTGGTTTCATACTTGTTTTAGGATTTTCTTCTATTTCTGTGAGAAATGCCATGGAATTTTTTCAGGGATTGCATTGAATCTGTAGGAAGCTTTGAATAGTATAGGCATTCTAACAATATTAATTTTCATATTCCATAAACATGAGATATCTCTCTACTTATTTATTTTAAATTTCTTTCATCAATATTTTATTAGTTTTCTGCATATAGATTTTTTTTACTTTCTTGGCTAAATTTATTCATAAGTAGTTTATTATCTTGATGCTATCATAAATTGAATTATTTAATAAATTCCTTTTTAGGATAGTTCATCGTTAGTGTATAGAAATGGAACAGTTTTTTGTGCTGATTTTGTGTCCTACAACTTTGCTGAATTAGTTCCAGAAAAGTTTCGATGGAGGCTTAGAGTTTTCTATATGATAGCATGTCAAGCTGGGCATGGTACTACACACCTGTAATCTCAGTACTTGGGAGCTTGAGATAGGAGGATTACAGTTTTGAGGACAGCCTCAGCAACTTAGCAAGATACTTTTTCAAAACAAAATAATAAAATAAAATAGGGCCAAGGGTGTCACTCAGGTAGAACAACTTTGGGTTAAATCCTCAGTACCACCCCCCTCATACACACACACATCATGTCATCTGTGAGATCATTTTACTTCTTCCTTTCTGATCTGGAGGCTTTTTTCCCCTGCCTAATTGCTATGGTGGTGTGGTCAGTCCTGGTTCTAAAGAGAAAAGCCTGGATCCTAAATTTGTGGTGGCAGAAGTAAAACCGGAGTATATCAGGGCAGGTCTTGATCCTGGGTCTGCCAGAACTGACACTGCACCAAAACCCACTGAACTGGGCCTGTTGTCTGGATCTTTAGAGATTCACCTAGAGCCCAGGTTCTTGGAAGGGTATCTAAAACATGTGTCCATAGGAACTGGCTTGGTGTCTTTATCTGGAAGAGCCATTTAGCAATGAATGGGCCTGTAGGCTGGGTCTATATGTGCTGGCTTGGAGCCAAGGACTGTGATGATCAGCCTAGTCAGGAGGAAAATCAAGTACTGATATAAAATAAGCCTGGGGCCTGGGACCACAAAGATGGGCATGGAACCTTGAGCCTGCAGAGGCTGCCTTGTTTGGGGGCCAGCCTGGAGCCTTGGGCCTGGGGTTGCTGGGGATGTCCTGGTGCTGGGGATGTCCCGGTGCTGGGGTCTGCAGTGATATTAGAAGCTTATTTCACTCTTTCTCCCCTATGAGGAGAGCATATTTCTCCATGCTATGCTGTCCAGACATGAGGGAGGCCTGAGTGGTTAATGTGAAGCCGTCCCTCCTTCCTTCTTCATGCATCTTTTTTTTATTTGATGTTTCACTCAAGTGTGATAATCTCTCATCTGGATATCTTTCTTGCTCCTGCTATACTTTATTCTAGACCCATACAAATTATAAAAATACAAGGTCCATCTGCAGTCATTTCTCACTTGATATCTCAGTATGGTATAACTGGATTCTATTCTCCATGTTGCACTACTACATCACTCCTGAAACTGTCTATTTAAAAGAAATACATTTGGGGCATGGTGCCACATGCTTGTAATTTCAGTACTTTGCAGGCTGAGACAGGAGCATCACGGGTTGGTGGCCAGCCTCAGATACTTAGTGAGGACCTCCAAAACTTAGTGGGACCCTTTACAAAATAAAGAATAAAAAATAGGGCTGAGCGTATAGCTCTGAAGTAGAATACCCCTGGGTTCAATCCCCAGTACCAAAAAAAAAAAAAGAAAAAAAAAACTACATTGAGTTAGGTGTGGTAGTGCATTTATGAAACAGGACTGCGTGTGTAGATCAGGCATAGAATGCCCCGATTCAATCCCCAGTACCAAAACCAAAAACAAACCATCAACAGTGTGTTTGTGTTTACAACATTTGGAGGAGCTTCTGGCTGTACTAAAACATAAAATGTTTATTTAGTACATCTACTACACTATTCTCTTGAGTGTCTGAACACTGGTGAATACAGCTGTATTTATTGCAATGACATTGACAAGTCTATCCACTAAGTTTTTCATAGGAAAAAGCACGTCATTTACTCTACAGGGGGGGGGGACAGTGCTACTGTTTTCATACTAAATTCTAGTCAAGTTGGCAGACCATTGTATTTCTCTCCTCATAATGAAACTGGCTTGTCCTCACTTTCTTGCTCCTGCTATACTTTATTCTAGACCCATACAAATTACAAAAATACAAGGTCCATCTGCAGTCATTTCTCACTTGATTTTCTTCCAAATGAAAACCACTAAAGGATGCCGTATGGGTATGAAAGCCATGTGCTACTTACTCCTCTTTTTTGTCTTTATTGTTTGGCTTGTTATAAAATGCTATTTACCTTTCTTTTCATTCCAAGTAGTAATATTTTCTTACATATCAACTCCATTTTTTGTGTAGGGATGGAACCCAGGGTTTCATGGGTGTTAGGCAAGCATCCTAACACTGAACTACAGCCCAGCCCACATCCCAACCCTTTTTTTGGACAATTTTGTCATATATTTATTTCCAGTGTTCCAGACAGAGGGTTGCTGAGGACATCATGAAACCCGAGAGGGTTTCTCAATGTTGAAAGATTATATAGATTATATATGAAGCCATTGAAACCACAGGCACAACTTAAAAAACAAAGCTATCAATGAGAGATATAGCAGAGAGGTGGCATTTATCCAAGGTAATGAATAGCACTCATGCCATCATCCCGATAACCCATCTGGATCTATCTTTTCTGAACAGTTAGTTCCCTGTAAAAGGAGCATATTTTATAATAAGTAGGCACAGTGCCATGCACACATATGGACAAAAATACAGATAAGCCAAATATGTGCAACAAGTAATGTGTTTAATAAGTCTGAATTTCCACCAGAATTTCTAATACAACTGCCTTCTACTCATGTATGCTTCCAAATTAAAACAATTCTGGTGGTACATCTTCAGAACTCAAGTTAAAGCTCAGAGGTGATTAAACTTAAGAAAAAGTGTGTGTGCATTACATGTGTGATAGTCATGCTTAAATGTAATTATATACATACATACATACATACATACATACATACATAGTGCCATTTTACATTAGAAATGGAAAAAGCATAGGGTCACAGGGAAGGAAGAAGTATTTTTGCCATATATGGTGAAAACATTTTATTCAATAATTATATGTGGTCAATAATTATATGTGGTCAAATACATTCATATGCTTCTTTGAAATCTAATCTTAAAGTGTAACATTTAGTTAAAATTTTCTTCCCACTAACTCAATCCCAAGCTGCAAAGGAAAATAGACTACTTTTAGAAAACTATTTAGCTTGAAAATTTAATTGTATACAATAAAAATTTTCCAGGAAGCTATACAGGTAGATACTTACAAAAATGAGAAAGTGAAGATTAGTTTCCTGCTTTCAAATCCATCCTAAACCTCCCCCCCCACAAAATTGGGGAACAATATATATGCAATTTACTTTCTGATATCATTAAAATGATTATTTTCTATCACCACTAACCAGGTACAGGTGGGGGTAATGACATTATTAAGTTACAGGAAACTTCATCATTCACACACTCAAGTTATTCTAAAACACACTGAGGAATATTATGAAGTAAGACTGATCCCAATCATTTTACAAAAAAAATATTTGATATTTCTTACTAGCTCTCCAGTAGCAAATCCAATAATAGTATTGATCTTTTTATAAAGAATTTCCCACGTTTTTTGTGCACAAAAGTTTGGTAGAGACTTAGGATAGTAAAATAAATTTTATCTTTGGTCTATACACACACTCAAAAACAATTTAATTAATTTATTCTTTATAGAAGTTCCAATTTATCTTTTCTGGTCTGTGTGACATCAAATGAATGGTCTATGCCAAACTGGTTACTCTACAATTTATTATTTTGTTAAGGCTCTAAATTAGGATTAATAGGGGAGAAGACACACAAACATCACACAGTTTGCATAAAGATAATACAAGGGTCTGAATCCGATCTTAGGCTCTCCAGAACTTTTCAACCTGAAGGAATGGACTGTGGAATCCCTGATCAACATTCTGTTTGCATGTAACACAAACACAGAAGAAATCAAACAGATAGCCAAATGATGGCTGAGGCACATATTTAAAACATTTTAGACTGTAGATTTTTTAAATGGTATGTTAAATTATGTATTTCTAAGATATATTATAGCTTTTCACCATAATACTGATAATATACATTATAAAATATAAATTAACCACCAATAACAATAGAACAGTAACATAATTGCTCCCTAGTATTGGCTGCTAAATGAAAATTTACTCATGCCTTGTGATTAATAGCTTTATTCTATATATGTCTTCTTGATTTTTCTAGATCAACCCCAAGTTTTTTTTTATTTTTGTTTTAATTATTAAATTTAACATGTATCTTTTAGAGTTCAAATTTTATCTGAGAGATGTCTTGGAGAAATGAAACATTTGGCAAAGCATAATGAAATTATGACACTTCTGAAACTATGTGAATTAAGCATTTGGAAGTAAGAGGACTGAAAGGCAAGGGTCATGGTCCTTTTTCTCAGTTATTATATCCTCTTCCAACAATCTGAAACTCAGAGGTCTTTTTTTTTCTTTTTGGTGCTGGAGATTGAGCCCAAGGACATTCTATCTCTGAGCTACACTCCCACCCCATTTTATTTTTTATTTTGAAATGAGATCTCACTTAAGCTGCTGAGAGTCTCACTAAGTTGTTGAGGCTGGTCTTAAATCTGCAAGCCTCCTGTCTCAGCCTCCCAAGTACTGGGATTACAGATATAGGTAAAGCTAAGGAATGTTTTAAGTTTCTTTACTTTTTAATTATCTTTTTAAGAAGTTGCACCTTTAAATGTCATTTTCCTTTGGTATTCTGAGTTTACCTGGTATGTAGTGAATTTTCTTCTGACCTCACACAACTTAATGCCATGCCATACATTTTGTAATCTTCTTCCACAAATGAATATGGGTCAGAAATAGTGTTAGGGGCTTTAGGGAAAATAGAGGAAGTGCCTGTTGAGATGCACTGGACAAAGGATAGGAATGTTCATCACATTTGTGGTTTTTTTTTTCAAATTATAGGTACTTTCTCTTGCCAATAATTCCTTCCTTAATCATGTTACTATCCATCTCTATCACTTTATTATCTTTATGATATTCTCAGGTCCCTTTCTTTATTCTTTCACTATATTCACCTGACAAGAAGCCAATCTTCTTGGAGATACCAGGTGTGCTTATGTAGTTTGTTCATAAATTATGTGGGTTCAATTACAATGTGATCTTTTCTCTTTAGAGGAGTTCAATTAACAAAAGGCACAACCATTTGCCATTACCATACCTGGGTAGAACATATTATTATGTTATTTTCTGATTCCTGGTCATGAGATAAAATTCACACCACAATACCATCTGCTGCTGAAAAAGATTTCATCTCCACCATAAACTAAGCCATAATGCTGCCAAACATTTTTCTTCCCCTTATCAACTCATTCCTATTTGCCATATACTAGCCATTCTCAAGTCTGCTCAAATTTCGGCTTGACAACCAATTTCCCTCCCTTTGATCAGATAAATGTGAATTCTTTCTCACTGAAAAACGAAAGAGAAGCCTGGAGTGGTGGCACACACTTGTAATCCCAGCATTTGGAAGGCTGAGACCAAAGGATCCAGGTTTGTGGCCAGCCTCAGCTACTTAGTGAGGCCCAGTGCAACTCAGTGAGACCCTGTTTAAAGATAAAGAATAAAAAAATAGGGCTGGGGGTGTAGCTCAGAGGTAGAATGTCCTTGGGTTCCATCCCCAGTACTGCAAAAAAAAAAAATAAAAGAAAGAAAAAGAAAACAACAAAAGAGAGGTATTACAGTAAGATTCTGCTATCAGTTCTAGAATAGTGTCTGCGTATTTTCCTTCTCTCCACCTTTAATATTTGTATTGGTGCATTGTATTCATACATCTTAATGGGATGCAAGATGGTTCAGACAAACATGCACACATCACCCAATTAGCTCTTACCTAGTTCCCACCCCATTCCCTCCCCCTCCCTCCTTTTCATGTTTGGCTTAGTGATTGGCATTGATATATTTGTTAAAGTACATCATGTGCATTAGAGATTTTTCCTTTACCTCCCTCCCATCCCCTCAGTTAGGATACCTTCTTTACACATCTATAGAATCTCCTTCTTTGTCTAGATTTCCTCCTATGACCCATTTTCTCCCTAGCTTTAGCATGTTAGGGAGAAAATCACATCCACTTTTTAGAATCAAAACAGTATCCTGATTTCTTTGTAACCAAAATTTTCACCACTATCATCTGTCTCCTATTCCTGCCCTCATTTCCATCAACCTAACTTGATTATATACTTTCCTTACCTTCAACATTTTTTTGGCCTGGGTCCTTTCTATCACCATTTATATCTTCTCAAGGCTATTTCCATGTTAATCAACAAACAAAACCCTCCACACACTCCAAGTATCTCATACTTGTTATTACTAATCTTCATGAATGGATTCACTAGTCACAATGTTTACTATCTTACTTCCTCCTTACTTTTAATCCCCACTACTCCTGGCTTTGTCCACTTTTCTTTTTTCCTAATTCAAAAGTTCATATACCAGAAATTTTATTTTATACTTTTATTGGTGAATTGCAATTATATATCATACTGAATTATACAGTGATAGTAATATACATGCACACAGCACTTGGTGTGTTATAAAAGTACAATAGCCAAATTACAAAACTAGCCTAGGTGTCCATCAACAGAAGAATGGGTCACAAAACTGGTATGAACACACAATGGAATTTCATGCAGCCCATAAAGAAAAAAATTATGTCATTTTCAGAAAAATGAGTGGAACTTAATTATATATACTAAGTAAAGTTAGCCAGTCTCAGAAAGTGATTAGTTGTATGTTTTCTCTCCTACGTGGAGGAGAAAATAGGAAACAGAGTAACATCAGATAAATGAGTAGAGACTCCAGTAGAGCAATGGAAGGGGTTCAGGGGAGGGAGAAGGGAGGATAGAGATGTAATGAAGGTTAACAGTTTAAACAATGCTATCCACATGTATGAAATGTTCAATATCAATCTCGACAAGTATGGGTAGGGGAGGGAAGGGGTGGGTTTCAGAGGGCTTCATCCACTTTTTTTGTGGTACAGGGGGTGGAACCTAGGGGCTTCCTACCTCTGGGAGAAACAGGGTCTCACTAAGTTGCCGAGAGCCTCACTAAGTAGCTGATGCTGGCTTCCAACCTGTGCGATCCTCCTGTCTCAGCCTCCCAAGCGTGGGCATTACAAGTATGCGCCAACATGCCCGGCCTTCATTCATTTTTATGAGATTATTTATGCAAAAGTCACCTAGAAACTACTCATTGTGAGACTAATGGAAACTTCTCTTTGTGTGCCTTATCTAATTTTCTACTGCAGTCGTCAGTGCTCACTGTTTCCTCCTTATGCTGCTTTCTTTAGATTCGATGACACCTTGTTCTCATAGTTTTTCTCCTCTGGCTGCTTAATACTTTCTTTCAGGAAATCTTCCTTTCATTTCCACCTCCTAAATGCTATTATTTTCAAAGTGTTCTTCTAAAATCTCTTATTATTCTACATTTTCTAGTTTAAGGATTTCATCCATTCCACTCCTTCCGATGTGAAATGCATGAGGTAGTTCACTGATGAGAGTTCGACTGATGATATCAAAATTGTAACACCAGCCTACATTATCTGTCCTCAGAGGGTACATTTCACTTGAATTTTTGCTATACATGCATAACCCTTAATACACCCCAAATTAAATTCCTTTCATCCTTATCTCCTATTATATTCCTATTTCACTGTAATACAATGAGTAGCATTTTAAGCCACCTGGTAACCACCACAGGAAATCTGGCTTCCTTGTCTTTCTCACCGTCTCTTCCCAATATTTCATCCATTAGGTGTGTTCCTGTTTAATATCTACACAACCAGTCCCTTTTTTGCTTCTCTCATTGCCAGTGCCTTGATTAGTCTATTTCAGCGTGCATTAACCAGGAATCTATTTGCCGACATCCAAGGTTGCACTTGACTTTCTCCCCCTCTTAGCCGGGGTCAGTATTTTACTTCCAAATTTTAATAAAACCATTCTTGGTTCCTCACACTTGCTATACTATCTCATCTTCAGGCCTTTCTTATTCCTTCCACCAGCAACTCTATTAACTGCCACAAGCCATTTCTCAGTTTCTTTTTTTCTTTTTTCTTTCTTTGTGTACTGTGGATTGAATTCAAGGCACTCTACCCCCGAACCACACCCCCAGCTCTTTTATTTTTATTTTGAAATACAATCTCACAAAGTTGCTGAGGGTTTCACTAAATTACTGCAGCTGACCTGGAACCTGTGATCCTCCTGTCTCAGCCTTCCATGTACTGAGCTTACAGGTGCACACAATCATACCCGCTTCTGTTGGGGTCTGCTCAACCGCCTAACAAAACTTCTGATGAATCAGCTGCATGTAGCGCCGAGCACGTTGGGGTCTGCACAACCGCCTGACAGAACTTCCAATGAATGTGCAACATGTGGTGCTGAGCGGATATGGAGGGCGTAACTACTCTCCTTGCCCCCGCTAGCCCAATTTGGTAATGTTGAGCCTCATTGGCTCAAATAATGCTTCCGTGCTAGTGAACCCCTCGTGCATTGGTTAATGATTGGCTGCAAGTTATGTGCTTTGCACATGCAAGAGTGACCTTTAGCTTGATAGGTTAGAATAGTTTCCTGTTGGAAATCCCCCTTGTGGTTTTTTGCTTTAAATTGTGTTGCCTGAGAGAAATAAATGAGATCCTGCTTGACTCGACTCCCGGCTCGTTGTGTGCTTCTGTTCAGGCCATCGGCACTCACTTTCCTTCTCAGCCCCCCCACTGATGGGCTGGACCCATCACACTTCACCTTTTTCTTATTCTGTTTAATGACTTATTATCCTTCAGAACTCATATTGTTTTGGAAAGTGTTTTTCTGAATCTCAGAGTATGCTTTAGGCATCTTCCTTACATTGTCTTGTGGAACTTTTCTCCTTTATGGCATTTACATGATATTTAATTATCTATTTAATTGTTTAATTGCATAGACTTTTTAGTTTCTGCCCACCTCTCTTCACTTGCCATCGTCAAGCTTCTGCTCTTTGTTCTAGCCATTCATGTCTTCTTTCATTTCCATTTTTATCTTCATTGCATTTACTAGAAGTTAATGCTTCATGCATCTATGAATTACTTGATTAATGTCTATATGCTCCACAAAACTTGAAGTTCCAGGAGCTCACTAGTGCCCATCATATAAATTAAAACTAAATATGTGCTGTATCAGCAGAAACCTTCTGCTAAATAAGTAACTATTTCCAAACATGGATAACAGAGTAGCATAAATACTTTTATGCAGCATAATATATCACCTTTGAAAAAAGTTTATACTCTCTGATCTCAAGGGAGTTTTGCACAGGCCAAGAACATTTCAATAAAAGTAGAAAAGGACACAGTGGCATCCAGCTCAGAGATGTACTTCTGGGAGAGGCTGCCTCTAGCTAGGACATGAGAGTGTGTTTTCTCATTTGTAAAGTGAGAATCATTCTAGTACATATTTCATAGGGTAGCTGTGGAGACTAATGAGTACTTAGCATACTGCACGTAATTAAGTAAGCAATCAGTGTTTTGCACTCAATTTCCTTCAGTGAATATTAATTGTAGTGAGTTGAGCAACATAATGGAATCAAACACTCAAGGTAAGTGAAGAGGAAGCTCAAAAGTATGAGAAGAGGATGCTGGATACAAACTCTACCCCCAGACTTTAGGTCTCACTTTCAAATATAAGAGCACATCCTGCACGCTAGGTCATTCCTGCAAATGCTGCTGTGCTTCCAGACTTGCTTCACTTGAAATATGGTTCGTTGAAGACAAGGCAGGATAAATACTTGATTTACTTTTTGGATTACTCATCTGAATTTACTCATCAGGTTCCCTGACTTTGTGTGTGTGTGTGTGTGTGTGTGTGTGTGTGTGTTTGTGTGTGTGTGTGCATGTGTGTGTATGTTATCAGAGATTAAGCTAAGAGGCATTTTACCTCTGAGCTACACCCATGGCCCTGTTTTATTTTGAATCAGGGTCCTTATAAGTTGCTGAGAGCCTCACTAAATTTCTGAGGTTGTCCTCAAATCTGCGATCTTCCTTTCTCAGCATCCTAAGTACTAGGATTAGCATGCCTAGCCACATTCAGCTCCCCCGAATTTTTTTCTGCGTCCTAACTTAAAATCACAGTGCCTTGACTGCTCTGTGATCTAGACAGCTACAGATTTTTCCCAAGAGGCTTGAATACAAGCTGAAGCCTCAAACATCCCAGGTACTGATAAAGGCATTTAAATTGTTTCCTCAGCCCTAAGCCTCATATAAGCTCCATATCCTAAACCCTTTGTTCTGGACCATACCTAGGGAGAACATTTCTTTCTCTAGCTTTCCTTAATAACATGGAGCATTCTATGAATTCCTCTACTAAGTGCTTTGGACTATCACCCTGATCTTTTGTGCTCTTTCTTTGGAATCCTAGCCAGCCACATCTTGGGACATTTTGTAATACTACCTTATGAGAATTCTCCTGCTACTTCTTTTAGGACAACTTCAGCCATGGGTTAAATGATGAAAACCCTCCTTCATTTTCAAAATGGTACAGATGGAAATAAATCACACTTTCTCACCCTGGACAAGAATCGATTCAAGATGGATCAAAGACTTGGAAATTAGACCTGAGACCTCCTTGAAGAGGGCATAGGTCCAACACTGCAACACATAGGCACAGATAAACACATTCTCAACAAGACCCCAAAGGCACAACAAATTAAAAGGAGAATCAATACATGGGATTGCATGAAACTGAAGAGCTTCTGTTCAGCAAAGGAAACTATCAAGAACCTCAATCGAGAGCCAACAGAATGGGAGAAGATTTTTGCCACCTACACCACCGATAGAGGACTAATATCTAGAATATACAGAGAACTCAAGAAACTCAACACTAAGAAAACAAAGCATCCAATAACAAAATGGGCAAGTAAACTAAATAGACACTTCACAAAAGAAGAAATTCAAATGGCCAATAAATGCATGAAAAAATGCTCAACATCACTGGCAATCAGAGAGATGCAAATCAAAACTACCCTGAGATTTCACCTAACTGCAACTATAATGGCAATCATTCAAAACACAAACAACAACAGATGCTGGCGAGGGTGTGGAGAAGTAGAAACTCTAAGACATTGTTGGTGGGATTGCAAATTAGTGCAACCACTTTGGAAAACAGTATTCAGGATCCTCAGAAGAATGGGAACAAATCTACCATTTGATCCAGCAATACCACTTCTGGGTATCTACCAAAAGATGGGAAGCCAAACTACAAAACTAATGCATGTGTATCTATGTTCATAGCTGTACAATTCACCACAGCCAAACTATGGAACCAGCCAAGATGTCCATCAACGGATGAATGGATTACAAAATTGTGGGGTATATATACATAATGGAATTCTACTCAGCCATAAAAAAAAACACAATTACATCATCTTCAGGGAAATGGATGGAACTGGAGGACATTATGCTAGGTGAGATTAGTCAGTGGCAAAAAGTAAGAAATCAGATGTTTTCCCTAATATGTGAAAGCTAAGGTGAAATGGGTCATAGGAGGAACTCCAGGTGAAAAAGGAGACCCTATAAAGGAGCAATTAAGGCAACCTAACTGAGGGGATGGAGGGGGAAAAGGGAATTTCTCTAAAGCACATGATGTACTTAAACAAACATATAGATATCAATCATTAAGCCAAGCATGGGAAGGAGGATTGTGGGAGGGAATGGGATGGGAATTGGGCAGGCGTTGACTGGGCGTTATGTGCTTGCATGTCTACACAAGTTTTTTTTTTATCTCCTTATGATGTATGAATACAATGCACCAATTAAAAAAACAGGTTTTACTTCAGCATATGCTTTTGGTGCCTTTATCAAAAGCAACTGAATGTAAATATGAAAATTTGTTTTTGAGACTTCATTTCTGTTCTATTGGTCTGTGTGTCTATTTTTGTGACAATACCATGCTGTTTTATTTTTATTACAATTGCTTTGTAGTATAATTTGAAATCAGATATTGTTTTGCCTCCAGTATGGCTCTTACTGCTGAGAACTCCTTTGGCTATTCTGGGTCTTTTGTTTTTCCATATGAATATTATGACTGATTTCCATGCATCTGTGAAGAATGACATTAGTGTTTAATTTATTTAATTAATTAATTTATTTATTACCGTACTGGGGATGGAACTCAGAGGTATTCTATGTCTGAACTACATCCCCAGCTCTATTTTTTAGAGTTGCAAAGGGCCTCACTAAGTAGCAGCTGAGGCTGTCCACAAACCGTGATCCTCCTGTCTCAGTCTCCCAAATGCTGGGATTACAAACATGTACCACAATGCCTGGCGACATTAGTGTTATAAATAGGGATTGCACTGAATCTGTAGATCATTTTTGGTAGCATGATCATTTTGATTATATTTATTCTGCCTATCCAAAAGCATGGGAGTCTTTTCATCTTCTAAGATCTTCAGGTTTTTTTCTTTAGTGTTTTATAATTTTTATTGTTGAGGTATTTTACCTTTTGGTTAAATTTATTCCTGTAATTTAGGCTATTGTGAAAGGAATTATTTTCTGGATTTCTTTTAGAGTGGATTTGTGGTTGATATATAGGAATGATAATTTTTCATAAGTTGATTTTGTATCTCACTACTTTCCTGAAACCATTTATCACTTCTAGAAGTCTTCTGGTTGAGGTGTTGAGAAAACTGGTCAACCATTTGTGAAATTAAATCCCTACCACTCACTCTGCACAAGAGTCAACTCAAGGCGAATCAAAGACCTAGAAATTAGACCAGAGACTTTGAAATTACTAGAAGAAGACATAGGTCCAACACTCCAACATATAGGCACTTGTACATACTTCCTCAATAAGACCTCCAGAGCTCAGAAAATTAAAACAAAAATTAAAAATCAGATGGTATTAAGCTAAAATATTGCTGTTCAGAAAAGAAAGCCAAGAATCTAGAGAGCATACAGAATGGGAGAAACACCTTGTCAACTATTGCTCTGATAGAGTACTAATATCTAAAATAAAAAAGTACTTAAAAGACTTAACAATAAAAATCAAATAACCCAAAACAAAAATGGCAACTGAATAGATACTTTTCAAAAAAAAATACAAATGGCCAATAAATATATTAAAAGTGTTCAATGTCATTAGAAAACAGGGAAATGCTAATAAAAACTACATTGCGATTCCATATAACTCCAGTTAGAATGGTAAACATCAAGAAAAAACACAGTAATAAATGCTAGTAGCTGGGCATAGTGGTGCACATCTGTAATCCTAGTGTTTGGGAGGCTGAGATAGGAGTATCTTTGGTTCAAAGCCAGCCTCTACAACTTACTGAGCCCCTTAGCAACTTAGTGAGACCCTGTTTCCAAATAAAAGATAAAATGGGGCTGGGGGGTATAGCTTGGAGGTAGAATGTTCCTTGGTTCAATCCCTATTATAGATAGATACATAGATTATATATAACAAATGGTGAGGATATGGGGAAATAGGAACTTTTATATACTCTTGGTGGGACTGCAAACTAGTACAGCTGCTATGGGGATCACCGTGGAGATTTCTCAGCATTTTGGGAATGGAACTACCATATGATTCAGCAATACCCTTCCTGGGCATTTTGTCCAAAGGAACTGAAGTTACAATATTATAGTGATACATGCATATTCATGTATATAGCGGCATAATTAATAAAAAACCAAATTATAGAACCACTTTAGGTGTCCATCAACAGATAAATGGATCGCAATTCTAGTACATATACACAGTGGAATTATTTTCTCAGCCATAAAGAAGAAAAAAATTATGTCATTTGCCTGAAAATGGGTGAATCTTGAGACTATTATGCTAAGCAAGATTAGCTAATCTCAAAGAGCAAATAGTTATTTATTTTTTCTCATACATGGAGGCTGGATCAAATTGAGAAGCAAGGGTAACCTCAAATAGAGGAGCAGAGACTCTAATGGAGTGATAGAGGAGGTTTAGGGGCGGGAGGAGGGGAATAGAGACATGAAGGTATCAATTGAAATAGTGCTGTGTAATATATTAAATTACCAATGCCAATTTCAAAGACATGTACAGGGAAAGGGAGGAAGGGTGGTGGCACCTAAAATAAAGTGCTCCAAGAGTTGTGTGTAGGGATATTCCTATCACTCCATACTTCATTATGATGTATAATCACAATGCACTAATATAACACTAAAAACCAGGATTTGAAACTTTCAGGAATTTCATAATCTTGCATAATAGGTCTTTGATTTAGTTATCCTTACATTTTTATGTAACTTTCAGGAATAGGAAGTTGTCCTAAAGAGTTTCTGACATCATATATTATGTGTGTGTATATACTTGATGTGTATAAGAGTGTTATTGTGTTAATTGTCTTGCTATTTATTAAAATTATAATAATTTTAGAGCTTTCTATACTCACATTTGGAACTGTGCTGTGTGTGTGTGTGTGTGTGTGTGTGTGTGTGTGTGTGTATGTTTGCATGGAATACCTAGGGATGTTCTCCCTCTGAAGTACAACCCCAGCCGTGTTTTATTTTTTAATCTTTTTTTTTTTTTTTTTTTTTGGTGGTACTGGGGGTGGAACCCAGAGGCTTTCTACCTCCGGGCTATACTCCCAGACCTTTTTTATATTTTATTTGGAAACAGGGTCTCACTAAGTTGCTGAAAGCCTCACTAAGTAGCTGAGGCTGGCTTCCAACCCGTGCAATCCTCCTGTCTCAGCCTCCCAAGCGTGGGGATTACAAGCGTGCGCCACCACGCCCGGCTTATTTATTTTTTAATCTTAAAGCAGCATTTCACTGAGTTAGCATGTGCTGGCCTCTAACCTGAAATCCTCCTGTCTCAGCCTCACCCATGCCCCACCACACCCAGCTCTTCTTCATTTTTTATTCTTTAGTAATATATACTATTCCATTGTAGGATGGATATTAATTTAACTTAATTTCAATTAGCTTAACTTCACCATCTACAAGGGATCACTTATGGTCCTTTGTTATTTTAAACAATCTTATAAAACATACTAGCAACCATATCTTGTCACTATTTTGTTATTACAAATAATAGGCATATTCTAAGCAATAGATTGGATGGGTCAATAGGTATATACTTCTACTTTTTATTTTAAAATGCATTCAGAGGCTTGTCAAACAAATGTCTAGTGACAACTGATTTGGAAATACATATATCAAAATATTTTTAGGGTGGGGATGCAAGGAATTCTGTATTTGCCTCAGTTTATGGTGTTTTCTTATAATAGTTTGTAAATTTATTTAAGTGGCACTTGTAGCTGCCTATCTAGAAGTGGTTCAAGGCCAATATTGTTTAATAATTCTACAACAGTTGAAACTATTTGGCTACTTCTAACTTCACTTAATTTTTAACATTTTCTTTACTCTTTCTGGGAATTGTATGTCTGAAAGGAAAAGAAAATCTGAAGGGAATATAAAATTCTTGACAAATTTGAACATCAGCTCAAATTTTAAAATTTTTCATAGTTTGTTTTTTGAAGAAATACTCCTCTACCACCACACGATTCATTCCTATATTTACTGACTTCTCCCCCCAAATCCAAGCATTTTCACTGTACATCTTTGGAGAACATCTCTTATATAATTTCATAGTTCATATTCTCAAAATTATATGTCATTTAATTAGGTTGGGATAATTTGTAAAAAAAAAAAAAAAAGCAAATATAAAGTGACCAAATGTATCTAACTTCTAAGGAATAGTAAATCTGAGCAACTATGCTTTAGTAAGTTAATTTTCTATTTGAGTAGAAATGAACTCAAAATAGACTGCCAGGAAGGAGAAAAAAAGAAACTCTATAAGAGAGTAAATAAAATATCTGAGACTCATATTAAAACAACCATCCAATAACCACCCAATCTCTAGTATAAAGTAAATGAGGTAAGATTGAATATGTTTCCTCCAAAATTCAGGTGTTGCCAACGTGATGTTGTTGAGAGGTGAGGGCCTTAAAAAGTCATTAGGCAATGAGTACCCTCCCTTGGAATGTGATTAAAGCCCTTACTTAAAGAGGCTTCCTACAGCATTTGATTAGCTTCATCTTCTACCTTCAGCTGTGTGAGGATACTATGTTTCTCCCCTTCAGAAGATGCAGTGGCAAGATGCCATCTTGAAAGCAGAGCACAGCCCTCACCACATAACTGAACCTGCTGGTGCCTTAATCTTTCAGCCTTCAGAACTGTGAGAAAATTATTCTCTGTTCTCTATAAACTACTGAGTCTCAGGTATTCTGTTATAGCAACATAAATGGATTCAGGCATTTTCCTCCTTCCATATATAACAACATGGTACACTTGATGATTGGTTTTATATTCCAAGACTAATATTAGTATTGCTTTGTATTTAATTCACTGAGATCTGTAAATTGGGGGGATAGGGATGATAGAATATTATCATTGGGGAAAGGCTCTGTGACTTTGAGCCCTACCTCGCTTTGGGCAGACTCTTCTTCTAACTCAATATGGATATATTTGGTAAAGCAATTATGCCCATCCTTACTGAAGACTGCTGAGAGTTTAGGCATCTACCACTGTGGATTTCTTATGAAAAACGGGCTTCAAATGTCGTCCCCCAATTAGAGAGGTGTTAAGTCTGTGGTTTCCCATTTTAGCCACTAGATGGCAAATGTGCAACAGTAAGCCAAAATGCCACTGGGTCATAAAACATAATTGAATGACTAACAATGGAGCAAGTGGTAAATTGAACATAACCCAACAAAAACGTGTAGATGACATTTCTTTGGCAATTTGCTAAGTTCAGGTTCTTCCATTGCTTGACAAAAACTGCTTTGATGTCAAAGGCCGAGAGTGTAATTATTGGTTCAAAGCAAAAGCCTTATATTCCAAGTGGGTAGTGGAATTCCTCTTGGATATATTTCCAGGTTCATGTTATGAAGTACTTGTGGAGATTTTAAATGGTCACTTCAAGCTAGATATCTTTAGCTATCTAAATGTATTAGATTGCTTGAGTATTTTTTTAGGAATATCTAACTGATTTATGTATCTTCATTCCATTTGACCCAGTAATTACCCAAGATACTGTCCTGGGCAAACAATGCCAAATCCAGAAGAAAAATACAATATGTTCTTTTAAACTTTATGATATCTGAACATCAGAAACAATAAAAATGTAATTTAGTAAAAGTTTCGAAAGTGTTAGTATTTCTATATGATAGAACATTAACCCTATTAAAATATATTAAGGTTTTGTGATAATACAGGATATCTTTGTAGTGGAAAAGGTTGAGAATAAGATTTAAACTGTTCCTATGATATATTTAAAAACAATATGCTTAGAAGAATGACTAGAAGAAATATATATAGTAATAATATAAATTATTTCTGAAGGGTAATCCTGTGAGTATTCTTTTATTCCTATTCTTAATTTCTCAAATGGTCAAGCATTTTTCTAAATGTTATATCATGAGCATGCATTATTTTATAATCAGAAAAATAAAGCAAATATCTAAAATAAGAAAAGGTGTATAATTAGACAGAGACAGTTCAGCAAATTGAGGACAGGATTAAAATATGATAGGAGTTGTATATTTTATCTCTCATAATTCATTTTAGGGCTGATAATTGGGAAAGAAAAGAGATATAAAGTAATGGCATCTTGAGGAAACCAATGTTCAAGTAAAGCTGACTTCACCTTTAGGAGAGTAATCATTTTCTCTAGATAAATGTGAGTTGATTTTTAGATAAATCTGACTTGGAATGGGGTAAGAGATAAAGTATTGCCACTCTGGGTTATTGCTTTAAACCTATATTTTACTGATGATGGGTAAACTATTATATTTGGTCCTTCCATTGTGTCTTCTTTTTATAATCTTCTCTCATTCACTAATTCATTAAAAATAATTATGAAGCACCTCCAGCTAGTTAGCCATTGTGCTAGATACTGGGGACATAGTAGTGAATGAAAAAACCTTTGAGGTACAGTAATCACACATAACCAAATAAATGTGTAATTTGAAAGAAAATGAAAGTAATTTAGGTACTTTTGGAAATTCACATTAAATATATTATTCCAAATAAGAAAAATAATTATTTTCCTGAGTCCTAAGCAACCACTCAGCCTATTTCTTCTGATTAGGTCAGGATTGTGGACTTTTTAAGGTAGTTGTTCAGTATAATCAATTTACCATAAACAAGTCACCCTTATAATTTATCTAAATAGACATTTTCCTTTTTCTTGAGTTTTTAAATTGGTTTTCTTAAAGCTTTATTGAATAACACACAGCCTTCTTGAATTAAAAATATGAAAAAGTTACCATTTCAATAAACTACTACTCAACAATCTATTACTCACAATGCCATAATAATAAAAAAAAAAAAAGCCGGGCATGGTGGCACACGCTTGTAATCCCCGCACTTGGGAGGCAGAGACAAGAGGATCGCGCAGGTTCGAAGCCAGCCGCGCGCGCTGGCTTAGGAGACCCTGTTTCCAAATAAAAATGTAAAAATAGGTCTGGGAGTGTAGCCCAGAGGTATAAGGGCTTCCAGGAACCCCAGTACCACCAAAAAAAAAAAAAAAAAAGAAAAGCGTTGATGCCGGAAGTGGTGGTGAACGCTGTAATCCCCATGCTTGGGAGGTGGAGACAGGAGGACTGCGCAGGTTCGAAGCCAGCCTCACTGGCTTGAGAGACCCTCTTTCCAAATAAAGTAAAAATAGGCCTGGGAGTGTGGCCCAAAGGTAGATGGGTTCCATCTCCAGTACCACCAAAAAATAATAAATAAATAAATAAATAAATAAATAAATAAATAAAGCTCTGGAAATTGAACATCTTACGCATAAAACATTTAGTGGCAAAATCTGATACTACCATAGGTTTCCAAAGTGGATAATATTATCCATCAGCCCCAGAGATGCTGGAACAAAATATAGATACATGGAAGAATGAACAGAAAGAAGAATGCATCTTTCTATTTATTTACTTTAAAAAGGAAGCCAGGCATGGTGTTGCACACTTATAATCCCAGCGTCTGAGAGGCTAGAACAGGAGATTTGTGGTTCATGAACAGCCTCAGCTACTTAGTGAGGCACTTTACAACTCATTGAGACTCTGTTTCAAAATAAAAATAAAAATATAAGGCTAGGGGTGTAGCTTGAATGTAGAATGCCTTGGGTTCCATCCCAGACCACAAAAATAAAAATAAAACAAAAACTTAAAAGGTAGGTTTTCAGGGGGCAGTGAGTATTTATTTTTTTCTGAAAAGGAGATGCTAAGCTGAATAGATTTGAAAATCTAGGAAACTAATCTGACCACAAAACTTGATCTGAGCTGATGTGAGGGTGCTGGTATTTATCCCATCTAGCATATTCTTATGTTTTATTCCAGAAACATGTGTTTGATTATGTGGTGCGGTCTGCTGTCCCAGAACTAATGGATGACATTACATTATATATAGCACACATACCTATTACCTTTCTAAAATTCAAAAAGATCTAAACTGTGAGAAACATCTATCCTCATGAGTTTTAGCCAAGTAATTGAAGGCTTAATTTAAGGTTATCTTAGTCTACCTAAACTCATCTCCTCTCAGGTAAATCATGCAACATTCAAGTGACATGCAATAGGATCAGTATAAGTTGCTTTGTATTGGCCTAAAAAGAGTAATCAACTCATAATGCTCTTCTTATTTTATTATCTTGTACAATAAAAAGTGAGTTCACAGATAAAAGGTTAGTACCACAGTATAAAATTGAGAAAGCCACAAGTAAAACTAAGTAGAAAAGCAACACAGAAGGTGTGAACAATTACTTTGGAATAAAGATAAGCCAAATACCAGTAAACATAGAAATTGCTAAACTCTACAAATAAGTGAAATGCCAATCAACTCCATTTGCCAAAAATTCCAAAGTTTGATTTTAAGCTTGTTGGAAGATTGTGGGAAAATATTTTCTTCTATACTGCCAATGAGAATACAAAATGGTACAAACTCTATGGTAAACATTAAGTCCTACTTCTAGTAAATTCTTGACTTCTTTGGAGGAAAATTTATACATACAGTTTTATTCATGTTGGAATTATTTATAATGACAACATCCTGGAAATGACCTAAATATCCATAATTTGGCAGATTACCTGAATAAAATCTGGTACATTTAGGCTGTAAAGAATAGGGAAAATATCAATTAATAAATATTGGGTAATTTCTAGAATACTGATTAAGTGAAAAGTGCAAGAAGGTTCAAGAGATCATATAAATGTGTAGTATTATATAAAAGGGCATATTACATTTTGTGTAAGAAAAAAAGAAAATATGCAATGTGTGCATGTATTTATGTATGCTTATTTTTGCAAGAACAATCATAAGAAATATAAACTAGAAACAATAAAAAATGCCATCTACAGCAGGTTGGTGGTTATGTGAATAGTAGAGAGTTATCATAGTATCATGTTTGTATATTATTTTAGTTTCCAAGCCATATTAATGTTGCACACCCTAAAAAGTGTAATATTTAATTATCAGCATAAAAAAAGCTAAAATACTAAGATAAACAAATAGGTTTAAGTGTTAAATTGGGAACAAAACCACAGACATACAAAATTTATTTAACATCTGAGCATATTATTGTGACCATATATCCTTACTGAGATATATTCTAAAGACAAAACTATAATGTTCTCAAGAACTTTACTTAGTATATTTGTTGTAGAGTGCATAGTAATTATAAAATTATTTTGTTTGTGTGAACTATAAAATTGAGAAAATTAGTAAATATATTGTTGATTGGGTGGAATAAGAGTTCTAAAAGGAAAAGAAAATGCAAATATGGAATGGGCCAAGAATAATCCTCTGGTATTAGATTGGAATTTGAGTTTTCAGTATGAACTCATGAATTAAAAGTTTGCTCAAAGAAGCCATAACATCTCAGGGGTGATAATCATATCTAGTATCACATCCTAGTCTCAATATTTTCTTTGCTGATAAGAACCATGAGTCCTTGAAGAAATAGCTGATTCTAGGTCTGGGGAAAGGAAGTATAAGGTGAGTTGGGAGTATCTTTTTGAGCTAAAAAGCAAGAAAATAGAGCTGGTTGTGATAGCGTATGCTTGTCATCCCAGTACTGTTGAGGCTGAGACAGGAGGATCATAGGTTCGAGGCCAACCTCAGCTACTTAGTGAGGCCCTCCGCAACTTAGTGAGACCCTATTTCAAAATTTTAAAAAAATGATAAAATAGGAATGGGGGTATAATATGGGGGTATGGTAGAAGAACCCTGGGTTCAATACCCAATACCACCAAATAAAAAGGTAAGAAATACTGAAATTTTGAAGGAGATGTGTCTGTCAAGAGACATGAGAACCAGCTTGGAGAATCTCCTGATCATTTTTTAAATAATTTATCCATTACAAACAATAATGATAGCAATGGATTAAAACACATTGAATGAAAGCAGCCTATGAGTACAATGTGATATTAAAATAAGTGTGTGGGGTTCTATTTTTATAGACAATTCTATATACTGAAAATGATAGAATATAAAACCCAGCATTTTGTAAACACAATAGTAAGATTTTTTAACCAAAAATTATCAATGGCAAAGGCTTGAACAAGACATTCACATAGTCTAAAAGTACTGTTTGACATAGTAATTACTAATTACAAAGCAGAAATTTCCCTCTTATAAAAGTAATCTGCTGGATACATAGGTTAAATAGGTATGATAAAGAACTTCAACTCAAGATCTGAGACTGGACCATAGATCAGGAAATAAAAAACTGTGAATGACATTATTGGGACAATTGAAGAAATGTCAATATGGATTGTATATTGGATAATAGTGTGAATTATTGTTAGTTTCTGAGTACGATAACTGTATTATGGTTATGTAGACGAATGCACTTCTTAAAAGATTTGTGGTAAAAAAAATCTAGGCATGTGTTGTCTTGGAGTATACATCTGAAAAAGCAAATGACACAGTGGGACACATCTATAATCTCAGTACTTGGGAGGCTGAGAAATCAGGATTGCAGGTTTGAGGCCAGCCTCGGCAATTTAGCAAGGTGCCTCAACAACCAAGTGAGACCCTGCCTCAAAAACAAAAATCGAAAAGGGCTGGGGGTGTAGCTCAAAGGTAGAATGCCCATGGGTTCAATCCCCAGCGCCCCACTCCACACACAAAAGAACTCAATATATATGATGAGGGAGAACGACAAACATTTTCTCCTTTTTTTTCTTCATACTGGGAATTTAACCCAGCACCTCACACACTGCAAGAAAGTGCTCTACCACTAAGTTATATCCCCAAATACCAGACACACTTTCTGTAGGTATCTTTTAACATTAATATTTAATAGATAAATGTGTGGAGCACATGATAGTTCATTATGTCATATTTGATACTTTTGTATAGGTTCAAAACATTTTACAATATAAAGTTATAGAGGGAAATATAGGTAGAAACTCTGTTTCTGCTGATAGCCTTAATACCAGATGATATATTACAACCAAATCAAGTCTCAGGTTGATTTTTGCAAAAAAATAATAATCAGGCAAAATATATCATATGACCTATTCTATATTCTTTAAAGTCTCCATCATCTATCCTTAGATACTTGGCACTTTGAATGGAAGTTTCATTTGGAAATGGGTACACCAACATTCTTATGGCAGAATCAGCAACTCTTATATCAGACAACATATTTTCATATTAAGAATGGAGGCTGGACTTAGAGCGTTGGTATGTGTTTGAAAAGTTCATTGAATCTAAAGAGGTTTTTTGAAGTTATTTGTTATTTATGTTTGCCATATCTTTGTATACAAGGGTAGAGGCTCCTGTACAACTTCCTAGGCAACCACAAAATGTGAGCTATTCTAATTTCACTAATTAAAAATAATGATTCCTGGGTTGGTGGTGCATGTTTGTAATCCTAGTACTTGGGAAGTTAAGACAGGAGAATCACAGGTTTAAGGCCACTCTAAGCAACTTAGTAATACACTGTTTCAAAATAGAAAGTAAAATGATAGAATATAAAACCCATAGCTGGGCTTGGTGGCGCATGCTTGTAATCCCAGCAGTCAGGAGGCTGAGACTGGAGGATGGCTTGTAATCCCAGCAGTCAGGAGGCTGAGACCAGAGGATGGAGGTTCGCCGACACATTCAGCTACTTAGTGAGGCCCTCTGCAACTTAGTGAAACCCTGTTTCAAAATAAAGAATAAAAAATTAGGGCAGGGGGTGTAGCTCAGTGGTCGAATGCCTCTGGGTTCCATACCCAGACCCATAAAAAAAGAAAAAAGAATATAAACCCTAGCATTTTGTAAACAAAATAGTAAGAATTTTTTAAACCAAAAATCTGAGAGTGTATCTTGGGAATATAATGCCTTTAAATTCAATCCCCAGAACCATACACAGATACATACACAAAAAAATTAGTTTTCTTAATTAATTGAAAAATCTTATATGTATAGATATGAAATTTGAAGTATTGTAGCATGTCCTTGGAATAATAATTACCTATGTCAGGAATGTGGATCATTGCATAAAAGTACTTCAGAAGTTAACTCACTATACCTGGGATATACATTAACATTGACTCATGTTCATATCTTTCTAACATTGTATGCACCAAAGTGCTTTCAAGTAAATTACATACAAATGAATGCCAGCTCAATCTCTTCCTTTCTGCAAATAATTACACTCTTTTTAAAATATGATATTTGCTGAACTTACTTGTTCATTTATTCATGAATTTATTCATTTATTTATTCATGAATTCACTCATTCAATATTTAACACATTTATCGAGTGGTTATTATGTACTGGATATTGTGTTATATGTTAAAGAGGATACAAAGAGAGATCAGTCATAGTACTTGTCATTGAACTAAAGGCAAACTGAGACAAATAATGTGCTAAATCCTAGAAAGAAAGATCCAGGGAATGGTTCACAGAAAATCAGACCTTTGCTCTGATTCTTAAAAAATAGGAAAATAATCGAAGCACCATGGCTCAAATCCAGTATTTGAGAAGCTGAGACATAGGGAAAGTATGGGAAAGAACATTATTTACCAATTCTAATCCCAGGTTTTTCCAATTAATATACTGAGCTTCCATTGGATATCTCACTTAAGAAATAAATGAAGACCCCTGGAGAAACCAGGCCCAGTAAGACGCTGGGTTCTGGGCAGGGGTCGCGGGCTGGGCACGCCAGAGGGGGCCCGGGTCGCGGGACTCTGGGCCCCGGCCGAACTGCGCGTAGCACGCCAGACCCCTGGAGAAACCGGACCCAGTAAGACACTGGGTTCTGGGCGGGGGTCGCGGGCTGGGCACGCCAGATGGGGCCCGGGTCGCGGGACTCTGGGCCCCAGGCAGAACTGCGAGTAGCACGCCAGACCCCCGGAGAAACCAGGCCCAGTAAGATGCTGGGTTCTGGGCGGGGGTCGCGGGCTGGGCACGCCAGATGGGGCCCGGGTCGCGGGACTCTGGGCCCCAGGCAGAACTGCGAGTAGCACGCCAGACCCCCGGAGAAACCAGGCCCAGTAAGACGCTGGGTTCTGGGCGGGGGTCGCGGGCGGGGCACGCCAGATGGGGCCCGGGTCGCGGGACTCTGGGCCCCAGGCCGAACTGCGCATAGCACGCCAGACCCCTGGAGAAACCAGGCCCAGTAAGACGCTGGGTTCTGGGCGGGGGTCGCGGGCTGGGCACGCCAGATGGGGCCCGGGTCGTGGGACTCTGGGCTCCAGCTGAACTGCGCATAGCACGCCATACCCCTGGAGAAATCAGACCCAGTAAGACGCTGGGTTCTGGGCGGGGGTCGAGGGCTGGGCACGCCAGATGGGGCCCGGGTCGCAGGACTCTGGGCCCCAGGCCGAACTGCGAGTAGCACGTCAGACCCCTGGAGAAACCGGGCCCAGAACAGAAAAAGATAAAGAAAAACATCGGAGAGGTGGTAAGAAAGCCGTCATGGATGCCAGGACACTGGAGATGCAGAAAAAACTTATCTAAATGCACTGGAACTTATGGAAAAATTCGCCGTGAAAGAGGACTGCTATTTCTCTATATTGTTAAGAATCTCAGACATCACATATAAGGAGAGAGTTTAGCGGAGACCAAGGAGAAATGCGGTGTTGAAAGAGTTCTTCGCTATGGTGGTGGAGACTTGTATTCAGGAGAAGCAGAAACTGGATCTTACCAACTTTATTTTTTTGGAGAAATTACACCAAATGTCGAATGCTACCATCACGCATGCTTCGGAACACTGGACAACATTCAGAGTGGAAAAAGAGCCTGAGAAGGATTTGAAACGGTGGAGGCAGTGGCAATGCCAGTGGCCAATATTCGGGGGAGGCAGAGATCTGATACATTACAACTGGAACCTTTGAAATAATAACCACAGAGACAGTGATCGGAACCTGCTGAGGGGTTAGGCGGGCGCCGGGGCCAGTGGCCGACATCAGAGCTTGCTGTGAGGCAAGGCCACTACTGAGGCCTCCGTGGCCGGGATTGGAACCTGCAGAGGGGTTAGACCGATGCTGGGGCCAGCGAGGCCGGCATTGGAGCCTGCCATGATGCAAGGCTTGTGCTAGGGCCTCCGAGGTCGGGTCCGGAACTTGCTGAGGGGTTAGGCCGGTGCTAGGGTCAGCGAGGCCGGCATCGGAGCCTGCCGTGAGGCAAGGCCAGTTTTGGGGCCCCCGAGGACGGGACCGGAGCATGCTGAGGGGTTAGGCCGGTGCTGGGGCCAGCGAGGCTGGCATCAGAGCCTGCCATGAGGCAAGGCCGGTACTTGGGCCTCCGAGACCAGGATAAGAGCCTGCCGAGGGGTTAGGCCGGTGCTGGGGCCACCAAGGCCGGCATCGGAGCCTGCCTTGAGGCAAGGCCGGTACTGGGGCCTCTGAGGCCAGGATAAGAGCCTGCCGAGGGGTTAGGCTGGTGCTGGGGCTAGCGAGGCCGGCATCGGAGCCTGCCATGAGGCAAGGCCGGTACTGGGACATCCGAGGCCGGGATAAGAGCCTGCCAAGGGGTTAGGCCGGTGCTGGGGCCAGCGAGGCCGGCATCGGAGCCTGCCGAGGGGTTAGGCCGGTGCTGGGGCCAGCGAGGCCGGCATCGGAGTCTGCCGTGAGGCAAGGCCGGTACTGGGGCCTCCGAGGCCAGGATAAGAGCCTGCTGAGGGGTTAGGCTGGTGCTGGGGCCAGCGAGGCCAGCATCGGAGCCTGCCGTGAGGCAAGGCCGGTACTGGGGCCTCCGAGGCCAGGATAAGAGCCTGCCGAGGGGTTAGGCCGGTGCTGGGGCCAGAGAGGCTGGCATCGGAGCCTGCCTTGAGGCATGACCAGTGCTGGGGCCTCCGAGGCCGGGATCGGAGCCTGCCGAGGGGTTAGGCCGGTGCTGGGGCCAGTGAGGCCGGCATCGGAGCCTGCCTTGAGGCAAGGCCGGTACTGGGGCCTCAGAGGCCGGGATCGGAGCCTGCCGAGGGGTTAGGCCGCTGCTGGGGCCAGAGAGGCTGGCATCGGAGCCTGCCGTGAGGCAAGGCCGGTACTGGGGCCTCCAGGCCAGGATAAGAGCTTGCCGAGGGGTTAGGCCGGTGCTGGGGCCAACGAGGCCGGCAGCGGAGCCTGCCGTGAGGCATGAACAGTGCTGGGGCCTCCGAGGCCGGGATCAGAGCATGCCGAGGGGTTAGGCCGGTGCTGGGGCCAGCGAGGCCGGCATCGGAGCCTGCCGTGAGGCAAGGCCGGTACTGGGGCCTCCGAGGCCAGGATAAGAGCCTGCTGAGGGGTTAGGCCGGTGCTGGGGCCAGCGAGGCCGGCATCGGAGCCTGCCTTGAGGCATGACCAGTGCTGGGGCCTCTGAGGCCGGGATCGGAGCCTGCCGAGGGGTTAGGCCGGTGCTGGGGCCAGCGAGGCTGGCATCGGAGCCTGCCTTGAGGCAAGGCCGGTACTGGGGCCTCAGAGGCCGGGATCAGAGCCTGCCGAGGGGTTAGGCCGCTGCTGGGGCCAGTGAGGCCGGCATCGGAGCCTGCCGTGAGGCAAGGCCGGTACTGGGGCCTCCGAGGCCAGGATAAGAGCCTGCCGAGGGGTTAGGCCGGTGCTGGAGCCAGCGAGGCCGGCATCGGAGCCTGCCTTGAGGCAAGGCCGGTACTGGGGCCTCGAGGCCAGGATAAGAGCCTGCCGAGGGGTTAGGCCGGTGCTGGGCCCAGCGAGGCCGGCATCGGAGCCTGCCTTGAGGCATGACCAGTGCTGGGGCCTCCGAGGCCGGGATCGGAGCCTGCCAAGGGGTTAGGCCGGTGCTGGGACCAGCGAGGCCGGCATCGGAGCCTGCCGTGAGGCAAGGCCGGTACTGGGGCCTCCGAGGCCAGGATAAGAGCCTGCCGAGGGGTTAGGCCAGTGCTGGGGCCAGTGAGGCCGGCATCGGAGCCTGCCTTGAGGCAAGGCCGGTACTCTTGCCTCTAGGCCAGGATAAGAGCCTGCCGAGGGGTTAGGCCGGTGCTGGGGCCAGCGAGGCTGGCAGCGGAGCCTGCCGTGAGGCATGACCAGTGCTGGGGCCTCCGAGGCCGGGATCAGAGCATGCCGAGGGGTTAGGCCGGTGCTGGGGCCAGCGAGGCCGGCATCGGAGCCTGCCGTGAGGCAAGGCCGGTACTGGGGCCTCCGAGGCCAGGATATGAGCCTGCCTAGGGGTTAGGCCGGTGCTGGGGCCAGCGAGGCCGGCATCGGAGCCTGCCTTGAGGCATGACCAGTGCTGGGGCCTCCGAGGCCGGGATCGGAGCCTGCCTTGGGATTAGGCCGGTGCTGGGGCCAGCTAGGCCGGCATCGGAGCCTGCCTTGAGGCAAGGCCGGTACTGGGGCCTCTGAGGCCAGGATAAGAGCCTGCCAAGGGGTTAAGCCGGTGCTGGGGCCAGTGAGGCCGTCATCGGAGCCTGCTGTGAGACATTACCAGTGTTGGGGCCTCCAAGGTCGGGACCAAAGCCAGCTTAGGGGTTTGACCGGTTCAGGGGCCAGCGAGACCAGAACTGGGTCCTCCCATGAGGCAAGGCCGCTGCTTGAGCCAGCGAGGTCTGGATCAGTCCACTGAGTAGCCAGGCCACTACTGGGACCATCAAGAGTGGGATTGGTACTTGCAACGCAGCATGCACAGAGAAATATCGCAGAAAATATAAATCAGACGCTTCTCTTAATCAGCAATAACTAGGAGGAAAAGGGCAACAGGAAGAGGTTGAGCTATAGAAAGGGCCCTATAGTGAAGCAACTAATGTGACCAATCAGAGGGTATGTAATACTGGAGGACGGAGCCTCTTTAAAACGCAGGAGGTACATAAACAAATGTATCAAAGTAAATCACCAAAGAAGTGTGGGACGGAGGGGGGGGAGGGAATGGGACGGGGGCTGGAGGAGGGCTAATTGGATGATGTGTGCTTGTATATCCTCTCAAGTCTTGTACTCCAATGTGATTGATATATGACTACAATGCACCAATTTAAAAAATAAATTAATTAAAAAAAATAAATAAATAAATAAATAAATGAGAGTCTGCTGCATGTTACTTCTGCAAATCACTGCTCTAGGCATCAGAAGGGTAATACAATCTATGAATTCATGTTTTGGTTTTTTTTTTTTTTTGTGTGTGTGTGTGTGTGTGTGTTTGAAAATTGAACCCAGGGACTTTCTACCTCCAAGCTACTCTCCTAGCCCTAATATTTATTTATCTTGAAATAGAATCTCTTAGGTTGTACAGAGCCTCACTAAATTGTTGAGGCTGACTGCAAACCTGTGATCCTCCTGTCTCAACCTCCCAAGTACGGGGAACACAAGCCTGAAGCCTGCACTACCACATCCAGCTGTAAAGCATGGTGGATATGGAAGATTAGAGTCTGAATGCTAACATAACTTATGAGAAATTTAAAGAACACAAAATAAGGCCCATACATGGGGAGTGGGGTGTCCACAACATGTATAAACCATCCATGAGGAGGCCCAGATATTGTACATAGAAGGCAAATGTAAAATTAGTTTTATATTTGTTCAAATAAATAAAAGGCATCATTTGTAAACAATTAAAGAGATGTCTGAGGATAATGGACTAAATAGACAATATCAGTAAGCAAATACAAACTATAAAAAGTGAACCAAATAGAAATTACAGAGTGAAAATTACTATAAAATGAAAATGCAGTACAGGGACTCAACAGTAGATTTAGGCTTGGAGAAGAAAGAAACAGTGAATTTAAAAAGAAAGCAATTGAGTTTATGCACATCAAGGAAAGAAAAAAAAATGAACATAGCCTCAGAGAAATGTGGGATACCATTAGGTATCTTAATATATATATTATGGAAATGGAGAAAAGAAAGGAGGAATAAAAAATATTTCAAGTCACACCATTTTCCCAATTTGAAAGAAATAATTGATTTTTCCAATTAAGAAATTCTATGAAGCCAGATGTGGTGATACATGCTTATAATCCAAGTACTTGGGAGACCAAAAAGTAGGGCTACAAAATAACATAATTGCTATAGGTTACAAAGCAAAGGAGACTGCTTGGAACATACTTGAGAACCAAATATAGAAAGTGAACCTTCAATGGCTAAAAGAATCTACTCAGACCCAGGGAAACTTTAGAGGTTAAATCTGCTCTGTATTTTTATCTTTGTAGGGTTGTTTTATGTTGCCGTTGTTGTGTGTGTTTATTTGTTTGTTCTCTTCTCCACAGCTTTTATAAGCTTCTTTCCTCATACATATCCATTCTCTTTTCATGGTTGCCTTTTTTCTTTCTTGTATTAAATCCACTTCATATCACTAACCTAAATACTCTATATTAATTACTAGATCCTCCTAAATATTCACTATTACCTTACTACCTTTACATTCATTCTACTCAATCCTATCTGCTACTTTACCATATTCTTGCATTTACTACTTTGTTACCTTCCTCCTCACTCAACTTTCACCATGGAATACAACATAACTTGCCCATGTATGTACCAGCTGACACCTACAGAGTGAGGAAAAGCTATCAAAAGGAAAAAAATATACAAATTTAAGAAACTTGAAGTCATAGGAAGGAAGAATATCAATGAAGTAATGAGCTCCCACAACTCCACAATAACAGAATCAGACAGCACACAATTGCAGAGATCATCAGAAGAACAAATCATGACTTCAGTAGCAGAAATGGTACAGGATTTCCCAAAAGAATTTAAAGAGAGCCTGAAAGAAATAAAAGAAAAAAACCCACATAATCTGATATTCTGAACAGAAATCAAGAAGCTCTGAAGGAAGTGAAGGATGCAGTCATTGAAGTGAAGGCATCAGCACAAACTATAAAGAATAGACTGGACGACATGGAAAATAGAATCTCACTCTTAGAAGATGACCACTCCAAAAATAAATGTATATAGTATATAATTTAGAAAAAAAATGACAGCATGGACATTGAAGCGATATGGGCCAATTTGAAAAAAGGTGAACTAAGAATAATACACATAAACCCGGGCATAGTGGTGCCCACTTGTAATCCCAGCATTTGGGAGGCTGAGACTGGAGGATCGTGGTTTGCAGACAGCCTCAGCTACTTAATGAGGCCCTCTACAACTTAGTAAGACCCTGTTTCAGAACAAATAATAAGAAATAGGGCAATGAATGTAGCTTGGTGGTCGAATGCCCCTGGGTTCCATTCCCAGACCCGCAAGAAAAAAATAATAATAGGCATAAAATAGGAAATAGAAGATAAAACCAAAGGGATCAACAAGCATTTCAAAGAAATAATATCAGAAAATTTTCCAAACATAGAACGAGAGGTCAATAAATAGATACAGGAAACTTATAGAACTCCCTTTAGACAATACCAGAGAAAAGGTTCACCATGCCGAATAATAGTCAAATTTACCAATGTAGAAGCCAAAGAGAGAATTATTTTAAATTTTTATAGCTGCATTATATTCATACATCATAGTGGGGTAAAAAAAAGAACTTGTGTGTACATGCATGTACACATCACTGATTTAACCCCTACCCAATTCCCACCCCATTCCCTCCCCATCCCTCCTTTCCCTTGCTTGGCTTAGCGGTTGACTTCGATATGTTTGCTTATTTATTTATTTATTTATTTATGGTACTGGGGGTGGAACCCAGAGGCTTTCTACCTCTGGGCTATACTCCCAGACATTTTTTATATTTTCTTTGGAAACAGGGTCTCATTAAGTTGCTAAAAGTTTCACTAAGTAGCTGAGTCTGGCTTCAAACCCGTGCGATCCTCCTGTCTCAGCCTCCCAAGTGTGGGGATTACAAGCATGCGCCACCACGCCCAGCTGACTTCGATATGTTTAAGTACATTGTGTGTTTTAGAGATTTCCCTCTTCCCCCCTCCTTTCTCCTCCTTTAGGTTGTCTCATTTGCTCCTCTATAGGATTTCCTTCTTCATCTAGAGTTCCTCCTATGACCCATGGATTACAAAACTGTGTGACATGTACACAATGGAATTTTACTCTGCCATTAAAAAAACTCAATTACATCATTTTCAGGGAAATGGATGGAACTGGAGGACATTATGCTAAGTGAGATTAGTCAGTCACAAAAAATAAGAAATCAGATGCTTTCCCTAATATGCGAGAGCTAGGGAGAAATGGGTCATAGGAGGAACTCTAGATGACAAAGAGAGAATCTTAAAGTCAACAAAAACAAAAGACCAAGTGGCATTCAGAACCAAACAAATTAGAATCACTCTAGACTTCCCAAAGAAAGTCAATAAATCCAGGAGGGCCTGGGGTAACATATTTCAAACTCTGAAAGAAAGAAACCTGCAACCAATTATATCCTACCCCACAAAAATATCTCTCAAATTATACAGGGCAATAAAAATTTTCCATGACAAACAGAAGCTGAAAGAATTTATCTTCCAAACCAGCACTGGAAAATATACTCAAAGAGATTAACTGAAAAAAAGGAAATAAGTAATAAACACCATAACGATAGAAATAATAATTTTCATCAAATAAACAAGAAAAACAAACACTACCTTAAAAAGAATTTAAAACTCAAATTTTGTGATTAAAAACATCTTTCAATAATCATGTTGAATATAAATGGCCTCCCTTCTCCAATAAAAAGACATAAGGTGGCAAAATGTATTAAAAACCATAATCCATCTATATTCTGCCTACAAGAAACACCACACAGGTAGACTGTCACAAACTACAGGTGAAGGGCTAGAGCAAAGAAATCCATGCCAACAGAATTCCAAGACAAGCAGCAGTAGTAACGATGATATCAGATATAATGGACTTCAAGCGCAAGCTTATCAGAAGAGACAAAGCATGCCATTTTTACTGGTAAATTAAACAATCCATCAAGAGGAAATAAGAGTCAAAATTTATATCCCAAACATTAGGTGCAACCACTTTCATAAAATAAACTCTTTCTGACATTAAATCACACAGTGATCCAAATACAATAATACTTGGAGACATCAACACTCCGAAAACATGGATAGGCTGAGCTTCTAGACAAAAGGTCAGTAAGATACTTTAGACCTAAAGAACACCATAAATTAAGTAAACCTATTAGACACATACAGAATTTTCCACTCAACTAGAGGAGAGATCACATTTTTCTCAGCTGCTCATAGAACCTTCTCCAGAATTGACCATATCCTAGAACACAACTGGAGCACTAGCAAATTCAAAAGATGTAACATACTGCCCTTTATCTTTTCTGACTGCAATGGAATGAAACTAGAAATCAACTGTAAGGAGACTGAGAATAACCAGTTAAACACGTGAAGACTGAACATCACACTGATGAATAAAGAATGGGGTCATAGAATTAGTCTGGGATGAAATCAATAAATTCCTAGAAACAAATCAAAATAGAGACACAACATATCAAAACCTTTGGGACACCATGAAGGCAATATTAAGAGGAAAATTCATTGCATTGAATGTCCACATAAGAACAAAAAACTACCAAATAATAACCTAATGTCACATCTCAAACCCCTTGAAAACTAGGGACACTTTAATCCCAAAGCCAAGAGAAGACAGGAAAATCAAAGCAGAAATCAATGAACTAGAGAATAAAAATACAGCACAGAAAATTAATAAAACCAAAATCTGGTTTCCCAAAAAAGTAACCAAGATAGATAAGCCACAACCAAGCCAACTAAAAGAGAGAACCAATCCAAATTAGTAAAATAAAAAATGAAAAAGAAGATATTACCAACAGTGTGGAAAATGAGAGGACTATCAGAAACTATTTTGAAAATTTATACTCCAACAAAACAGAAAATCTAGAAGAAATTGACCAATTTCTATGTACATACAACCAAGATGTCCATCAACAGATGAATGTATTACAAAACTATGGGATATGTACACAATGGAATTCTACTCAGCCATAAAGAACAAAATTGTGGGGCCGGGCATGGTGGCGCACGCCTGTAATCCCCACGCTTGGGAGGCTGAGACAGGAGGATGGCACAAGTTCGAAGCCAGCCTCAGCTACTTAGGCTCTCAGCAACTTAGTGAGACCCTGTTTCCAAATAAAATATAAAAAAAAGGTCTGGGAATATAGCCCGGAGGTAGAAAGCCTCTGGGTTCCATCCCCAGTACCACCAAAAAATTAAAAAAGAACAAAATTTTGTTATTTGCAGCAAAATGTATAGAACTGGAGAACATATGCTAAGTAAAATTAGATAGTCAAAAAAAGGAAAAACTCAGATGCTCTCCCTAATATTCAGAACCTAAGGAGCAAAAGATCATAGGAGAAACTCTTGACAAAGAAGGAGAAACCATACATGAGCAAGCAAGGTGACATAACTGAAAGGGATGGGAGGGGAGAAGAGAGAAATTCCTAATGTAAATTATGTACATTCACAAACATATCAAAGACAATCACTAAGCCAAACATGAGAAGGAGGGACTGGGGAGGGAATGGGGTGGAAATTGGGTAAGGGCTAATTGAGTGATGTGTGCATGTATGCCCCTACCATCTTGTAATACATTAAAATGTATTACTACAATGTACTAATTAAAAATAAAACATTAAAAATAATAAAAATATTTAAAAGAATAAAAAGTTAAAAATATAATTCTATGTCCATATATGAAGGTATCACTCTAAGTCTTACTAATACAGATGGGATATAGAGTAGGGTAGTATCTGACAGAATATATGCCATGTACTTTGTACACATGCTTTTATTATTTTATACCTCACTATGGTATTTAATCACAATCCAACATTAATGTTATATTTAAAAAATAAATTTATAGTAGCTGGGTGTGGTGGCACATGCTTGAAATATCAGCATTTGGAGGCTGAGACAAGAGGATCATGGTTCGCTGCCAGCCTCATCTATTTAGTAAAGTCCTTTGAAACTTGGTGAGCCCCTGTTTCAAAATAAAAAATAAAAAATAGGGCTGTGGCTATAGCTTGGAGGTAGAATGACCCTGGGTTCCATCCAAGGTAATGCAAAAATAAAATTATATTTATCTCTTAAAGTGAGATTAAAAAGACCATCCAGTGTCTCAGAGAAAGTATTCAGAAATTTTGCATTCAAAAGATGACTCTTATGTCTGAAGTACATAAAGAACTCTCAACTCAGTGATGAGAAAACAAAGAGACCAATAAAACAATTTGCAGAGGATTTCCACAGACACTTCATACACAAAGCTATACACATGCCAAATAAGCACATGCCGGGCGTGGTGGCGCACGCTTGTAATCCCTGCGCTTGGGAGGCTGAGACAGGAGGATCACGCAGGTTCAAAGCCAGCCTCAGCTACTTAGTGAGGCTCTCAGCAACTTAGTGAGACCCTGTTTCCAAATAAAATATAAAAAAGGTCTGGGAGTATAGCCCGGAGGTAGAAAGCCTCTGGGTTCCACCCCCAGTACCACAAAAAAAAAAGAATAAAAAAACCTTCAATATAATTAGGCATCAGGGAATTTTGAATTAAACCCAAAATGTGATATCACACTACACTTACCAATATGGACAATAAAATCTCTGAAAATACTCAGTGCTCATGAGGATGCAGAGGAAATGAAAGACATCTAATTCATTGGTCTGCATGCAAAACAACACAGCCACTCTAGAAAGCAATAGCTTGTAAACTAAAATGTACAATTACCCAATGACATAGAAATCCAACTCTAAGCATTTGCTTTAGGAAAGAGGAAAACTGATATTTACATCAAATCTTATACAATGTTGATAAGGGTATGGAAAATTTGGAACTCTCATACAATAAAGGTAGGATTGTGACGATAAACCACTTTAAAAAACAGTATGATAGTTTCTTAAAAATTTAAATGATGAACCAAGCATGGTGGCGCACGCTTGTAATCCCAGCATTCGGGAGGCTGAGACCTGAGGATTGTGGTTTGTGGACAGCCTCAGCTACTTAGTGAGGCCCTCTGCAACTCAGTGAGACCCTGTTTCAAAATAAAGAATAAAAAAATAGGGCTGGGGTTGTAGCTCGGAGGTAGATGACCCTGGGTTCCAATACAGTACTGCAAAGAAAAGAAAAGTTAAATGATGAATTTTCACTTAATCCAGCAATCTACTTTTGAAAACGTCTGTATAAAAGCTTGTTAATGAATGTTTATTGTAGCTTTATATATAATTGACAAACTAGAAAAATCCAAATGTCTTTTTTGTGTGTTTGGTATTGATGATTGAATCCAGAGGCAATTTACCTCCAAGCTATACTCCAAGGCCTATTTCATTTTTTATTTTGAAATAGGGTCTCACCAAGTTGGTAAGAGTTTCCCTAAGTTCCTGATGATGGCCAGTTTACCTCCTGTCTCAGTCTTCTAAATACTGGAATTAGAAGCATACACTACCATGCCCAACTTCCAAATGTCTTTAAAAATAAATAGAATAAAGATGCAAATAGTGCTATAATAATTAAAAGGTTTGAACTATTGATATGTGAAACAGTGTGGATGAATTTCTAAGACATCATTGTACTCATGAGAGAAGCCTGTTTCTAAAGGTTATATATTTTATATGAATCCATTTATGTGACATTTTGGAAAGGCAAAACTATAGGGATAGAAAGTAGATAAATGTGCCAGGTGTGGTTGCACACGCTTGTAATCCCCGCGCGCTTCAGAGGAGGAGACAGGAGGATTGCACAAGTTCAAAGCCAGCCTTGCTGGCTTAAGAGACCCTGTTTCCAAATAAAAATATAAAATAGATCTGGGAGTGTAAACCGGAGGTAGAAGGGTTTCCAGGAACCCCAGTACCACCAAAAAAAAAATAGAAAGTAGATAAATATAAATGTTTTCCTGGGTTTAGCAGGGAGGAAAGGCTTTGACTACAAAGATACAGCATAAGAGAATTTCTTAGGTTGATGGCACTATCTTTTGTGCTAATTGTTGTAGTTATAAATATATTCATGTCTTAAGCCCAGAACTATAAAAACAAGTTAATTTTACAGCATGTCAATTAAAACATTTTTAATAATTTAAAAAATTCTACATATTAACTAGTAAATTAAGCATATTGGAGGCCAAAAGTATATAAATCTGAAACATACTAATTGATAATTAATATAATATAGTACTCCAACAAAGCTAATAATTATTTTAGTTTATTGCAATATGATATATTAACTATGCAAACATTTTTCTATAGTTGTGCATAATAACAAGGAGATTCTTTCAGATTGTGTCCTGCCTTTATGTTTTCTTGATTTTATGTAATAAAATTGAGGAATTTCCTATTAGTATCTGATATAAGGGTTTTATAATTTTTTGAATTTTTATGTTTAGTTAATAGAGGTCATTCTGGTTTTACTTTTATTTATTCACTCATTTGAGAGAGAAGATCTCTTACTATGTTACCCAGGCTAGCCCCAAGCTCATGATCCTCCTTCCTCAACTTGCAAAGGGATTATAGGTATGTACCAAAACACCCACCAAGATATCTGTTTTCGTAGATAGTCATTTCTCACTATAACACAGTGTGATAGGAAAAAGTATCAGAAATATAAAGCCAAGTCACAGAAACTTTTAATGATATATTTTTTAATCTTGGTTAAGGAAAAATACAAAGAAGCAACAAAAGTGGTTATAGTTCTTTTAATATGGAGAGAAGACTTTCTAGTTTTAGGAAAATGATGTCAACAGGGAAGGGCTGGAAGAAGAAGAGAAGAAAGATGAGGGACATGTCAGAATTTTGGGCATGGGATATGTTAATTTTGAAAACATAAGAAAATTCTAAATTATCTTTAAATTTAAAATGTTCAAATAAATCTATGTGTCAGATTTTCCACATGGATTCTAGAATATATCTTTGTAGATAATTCAGCTCTGTATCTTTTGAACAATAATAAAATGCCAGAGGTTAGCCCTACAGCATTGCAAAATTTAGAGTCCCCAAGATAACAGTAAAGATGTAATAGGCATACTTTTAACTTCCTAAGGAAATAAACAGTTGTAGAAAATGTATCAACAAGGACTCTAAGAGACTTTTTCTTGACACATATTAACTAAAAGTTCAGGTAAATAGACATTAATTCTTTCAGCATTCTTAATATTCACTTGCTTGATTAATACAAATGTTTTTAAATATTTCTTAATTTAGTGACCTTCAAACATATTTTAACAGAAGGAAGATGGTGGGAAGACAGCCATAAATCCATACCCTGTCCTCATAAACCTGGATTTTGTAATACTGAGTCTTTGATAAGGGCTTGAGATACTGCCTCCTTAAAAAGAATCCTCTGTGATTTTGGTGTAGATGATCACTAAACTGCAACTGAGGAAACACTTATTTAAAGAGTAGAGGCCCCTTTTATAAGATGATAAAATTTATGACAAAAATTTATAAGAGTCCTTTAAAGAACAAATCTTTCTAAAATTTTAGGATTAATTGTAAGTTTTATCCTTACATATAAAATGCTTATCTTTTCAATAAGACCCAATTCAATATAACTTCTGAGGTTGTTTTAGTATTGTTTTCCCCCACTGAATTTCCCTATGACTTTGTAGCTCTTTACAAGATATAAACTTCCATCCCTCCTTACAAAGTCCAACTGATTTAATAAGCCCACTATGGTAATTTTAGCTTGTGTTTTAGCATGCTCTCTTTCATGTTGATTCTTCTTTGTTGTTTTCTAATTGTATATGTTTTTCTATTGTAATCAACTGATATTGTTTAATAACAATACTACCAATTGAGAGCATGCATAGGTTCTACCAAAACACAAAATTTTAGCATATTCAGTTTTAAGGATCTAATTGGCTTGTGTTTGTCATTCTAGATTAGGGCAATACCTTCCTTTATGAAATACGAGTGTTCCCATGAACTGAGCAAAGGAGTTTCCATTATCATTCATTCACTCTTTCATTCAATCATTCAGGTGCTAGAAATTAAACCCAAGGATGGTTTACCTCCATATTCCTCCCCCCCCATACCCACACACACTATTTTTTTTTTTTTTGAAATTGGGTCTCGCTAGGTTGCAAAAGCATCTTGCTAAGCTACTGAGTCTGGCTTAGAATCTGCAATCCTCCTGTCTCAGCCTCCCAAGTCCTGGGATTCCAGGCATGCACCACTGTACTACGTACAAGGAGTTTTCTTTATAGGCAGGAAAAGGCTGAAGAAAGTAGAAACAAAGAACAACAGGCAGATTGGCATTTAAGTTATTATCCGTATAGGGTTAAAACAGAGAAAAATCCCTCATTATTAGAACTCAGGTCCACGAGAATATCCTAGCTTTTATCCCCCAAGGGGGAAAGAATTGATCCATTTCAAAGTTTAGTTTATGTGACACTGAGTACAGGTCACTTTATTCTTTTTTGATCTGGTCTACTAAGGCCTAGAACAGGAAGCTAGTCCAAAACAATGGCCTCCCATAAACTTTGTTACAAGTTCCATCTTGACACTTACTCAGCCTTGTGAACTCACCTCAGTTGTTTATCTTTTTCGTACCCAATTTTCATAGAGCGGTCCAGCTGGACACATAACTTCTGACATCTTTTCCATGTCTAAAATTCTGATTCTCTGATTTTATTAGAAAGATTTACACTGTCCCTTCAACATTTTTATTCAAAATATCACTGTGTAACTTTAAACAAGATGTAGCATTTATTTAGAAAACTACTCTCTTCAAACTCTCAGAAATGATAGTCTATAGCCAGAAATAGCCCAAGTAAAATAAGAATTCAAGTCTTATAAATCTCATAAAATCTCATAAAATTTTACATACACATTTATATAAAAGTCCCATTTCCCTCATCTTATACAACTTAACTTGTTTGCCCTAACAAATCTTTTAAAAAAGCAACCAAGTGAGAAATAATCCTGTATCCCCATAAGTCTGCCCCAAGGCTAAACCATTTATTTATTTTCTTTACAATAAATAACAAAAATTCCTTTAGTTGTCAGCAAAACTTTTATTTAAGAACAAGGTTTTAGATGTGGGGTTAGAGCTATCAATTATGACTCTAGGAAATTATTATGATCTTAAATTTCTGGTAGACTGTTCCCTGAAGATAGTACCCCAAAGCACTGATTCAGTTACCAAGGCAAGAAAAATGTTGGTTATTATCAGGAAACTCTGAAGAAACTAAACAGATTTTTCATTCAAGTCTATATACTTACTAAGACTATTGTTTAAAAATTTGGCCTTCATACTTAACAATATCAGAGCTATGGAAGATGTAGAAAAGGATCTAAAAAATGAGAGAGTAAGGAAAGGCACCATTACAAGTTAGACTAAAATGTGACTCTTCTATAAGAAGACTGAGAGGAAAGTTTTTAAGTAGATAAAATGATGAGATCTCTCAGAAGTGGGGAATAATTTTTGAGACATGAAGGAAATAAAAAAAGATACCTAATATTCATGCAGTACTTGTTCTGTGCCAGATCTATCTCCAACAATTTTATATGTATATTATCACTTAATCTCCACAAAAATTTAAAGATACTCGGGTCTATTGTTACAATACTACAAAGATTGGGGATATAGGACACAGACATGTTGAAGTAAATTGTTTGAGGTCATATAATAAGTAGCAAAGCCAGAGTATAACCCAGAGATCCTATTTCTAGAAGCTGTTTCTTCTCCTCCTTCTCCTTATTCTTTTTCTTCTCCTCTTCATCCTCCTCCTCCTCCTCCTCCTCCTCCTCCTCCTCCTCCTCCTTCTTCTTCTTCTTCTTCTTCTTATTATTATTATTATTAATATACTAGAATTAACTCAGAGCCCTACCTCTGAACTATACCCCCAGCCCTATGTTTTGTTTTTAATTAATGTCTCACTAAGTTGAAGAGGGTGTCTCTAAATTGCTGAGCCTGGACATGAACTGTGATCCTCCTGTCTCAGCCTCCCAAGTCTTGGGATTACAGGCATGCTCCACCATACCTGGCTTATACTGAGTATTATTAGTAGATACAAATAAATGCTATGTTGCTCACTATTTACCAATTAACTCAACAAGAATTTTTGAGCTGGGAACTGTACTTGCCACTGGAATATAGACATAAGCAAACTAAGCCTAGAAGGAACTTGATACATACTATACAAGAAAGAGATAGTGTAGCATGTTCCTAAAACTAAAAATTGTTAGTTCTATAAACCTGAAACAAAATGAACAAGTACCAATAGAGAAGAGAAATGAGGTAGTAGAACTGATTGAAGTGATAAGAAGTAAGGATACAATAAATAATAATTAAAGAGTAGATAGGGATGCTTATGTTGATGATTATGAGACCAAGGAGTAGAGTTTTAAAGTAGGGATGTCACATGACTGTACTTGTATTTATTTTATTTTGATAGTACTGGGGATTTAACACAGGAGTATTCTACCCCTAATCTATACCCTTAGCCCATTTTTATTTTCTGTTTTGGAACAGAGACTTACTAATTTGCCGAGTGCCTTGCTACATTGATGAGGCTGGCCTTGGACCACTTATTTTCCTATTTGAGCCTCCCAATTACTGGATTACAGAGGAGTACCACTATACCTAGTTGGTACTTGTATTTTAAAATGATCAAGACTGCTGTTGATTGAAGAAATGTGTAAAAAGGGTCCAAGGAAAAGTAGGGAAATCTGAAAAGAAGATGTTGACATTATCCAAATAGAGATACAGAAGCTGCTAATAATATGGGGGCAATTAGAAATGAAGAGGTGAGTGAACTGATTGAAAACATATCAAAGAGAGACTGGGGACGTAGCTCAGTCAGCAGTAGGATACTTGCCTAGGCCCTGGGTTCCATCCTCAGCACAGAAAATTATATATATATATATATATATATATATATATATATATATATATATATATATGATAGAATATATACACAGAGAATATATATATATATATATATATATATATATATATATGAGATAGAATTAACAGGATTTGATGAGATAATGAAGTGGGTGTGGTTGATAGTCTTGAAATTAGGTTGAAATTAGGCTTTCAAAGAAGGAGTGGAGGTCAGTGGGAAGGGGTGCATGTGTGTTTCTCTCTGTTGTGAGGCAGGTGGAAAGATAAGGGGTCCCTTAATGACAGTATCTCAATTATAAGAGATAAGCAGGTCTATATATAGATACGGAGCTGAGAAGAGATTTTTGCTTTAGCTACCACTTATTGATCCATTAGCATATAAATGAGCATGGCTGACTGTTCTCAAGAAGAATTCATAGAGGGTATTGCCAAAATCTTTATTCTTAAGATAGTGGTTCTTAAATTTTACTGAGTTGTATAATAACGTTGAGATATGGAGAACTGCAGATTCTCTTTTACTCTATCTGGGATAAAACCAGGAATCTTCATTTTAAAGATCACTTAAGTGATGATAATAAAGTTAAGTCACAGAATTCGATTTGAGAAACACAAAATCAAAGGCCTGATGTGTGCTCTCATAGGATTTTGAATGTCCTCCAAAGTTGCAAGTGTTACTTTTGGCCTCCAGGGTGGTGCTGTTGTGAGGAGGTAGGAGGTTCTTAGCTGTTCAAGAGCATGCTTTGCAGGGAGATGATGGGATTCTGGCACCTTCCTCTTTCCTTTTTGCTTCCTTGACCTGAGGTAAACAGTTTAGCTCTGCTCCACACTCCTGCCATCTGTCATGCCCAACAGAGGCCCAAAGCAACAAATCCACTAGGACTTAGACTGGAATCTAAAACTATGAGCCAAAATAACTCTATATTTTTGGAAGTTACTTCTCTGAAGTATTTAGTCATAGTGATGGAAGCTGACTAATATGACATATTTAAGAATAAATAAACATTGTGTCCAGTATATGAGAAGTATTTTCCTTATTTATGTACATGTTATTTTGTCAATCTCCATTCTTTGGCAAAGCCATAGAGATTTTATTATACATGACTTATATTTAGAATTCTAGCTAACTTCTAAAATGAAAAAGTAATTCATATCAGATATCGGAGAATTAATTCCTGTGATTATTCTTTAGTGCTTAGTAATTAAATTCCAAAGCAATCATTGTCAGAGCAAACATACTTTAGAAGAGTTTGCCTGAATTTAAATTATAGTTTTCATACCTTGCACCAGTATAGTAGTATCAGTATCAGTATCAGCTGATAAAAATTCTTTTAGATCCACTTACAGGTAGCTCTGAATTTTTTCAAGCTGAAGCCAAATTTGAAACAAAGCTACAAGTATTATTTTCAACATTGATGCACACTGCCAATAACCAAACAAACTTTATAGTATTCCTACTTTATTAACAAAACTAACTGTAGTAGGTAGGCATTAAAACATTACTGATGGAATTAACCCAGTGCTACTTGAAAATCTTAGGAAATATGAGAAATAGGAACAATAATTGCTGCTTACAGATGGTGACTTCCCGTTTTGTTGCACTACAAGTTCTAAATATGTAACAGAAAAATAGCAAAGGGAAAATATGGGTCTGAAATTTATTTAAAGTTACCTGGTTGATATATCTGTATATATACATAATTATATTATAAATGTATACATAATTATATTATACATGTGTGTGTGTGTGTGAGAGAGAGAGAGAGAGAGACAGAGAGAGAGAGAGAGAGAGAGAGAGAGAAGGACTGGGATTAAACAACCTAGGGACATTCTACCTCCAAGCTATATACTCAGCCCTTTTGGAAAATTAAATTTTTACTTTTTTACTTTGAAATAGACTCTCTCTGGCTGAGAGTGTCATTATGTTGTTGAGGCTGTCCTCAAACCTGCAATCCTCCTGTCTCAGCCTTCCAAGTATTGAAGTTACAGGAGTGCAACACGACACCAACAGCTTGAGTTATTTATTATAGCATATAATACATGTAGATGTGAGAGCTCATAGGATATATGTATTTAATACATTTTTGTCTTATTTTAAATTTTGCCTTAAAACAGATTTTTTCTTTTGCTTTACAAACTTGTAATTGAGGTGTCTTAACACTTCCTGAATTCATCTTTAAATTGCATTTGAAAACTAATAGCTTATAGTGGAAGCTTTTGAAAAGCTCTTGACAGTACTATTTAAAATTAAGAAAATGCATAGATAATTACAAAGATACCACGTTTAAACTTCTTCCTTTCAAATGATTTGACATAACAATAATATAATCATTTGCTAAGCTAGATGGCACATACAGAACATTTTAAAATCAAACATTTTTTTAAAAGCCTAGAGGGAGAAAAAGCAACAAGTACATGCTCCTTGTCATTTTCTTTGCACATTTTCTGCTACTTAAACAAACTTTCTTAAGAACTCTTAGAAGAAATTTTCTATTTGGAAAAACTAAAATGGTGGATAATTATGGTGCTTGAGTGAAGCTTAGGAGGCTAACAGGATTAGCTAATTATTTCATTTCAATTAACTTATTACAAAAGAACAAATGAACTAAGAAGTGGGGATCTGATTGACAGAGGGGAGTGGGAGAGTTGAAAAGGAAGTGAATGGATGTAAGGGACAGGGCCCTATGTTCCCAGAGGAACCTTCATTGTGTTCAATACAGTAGCTTCTATTGGTTTGTGGATTCTCTTGTTTTCCAGGACTAGGAAAAAGAAGTACAAACAGCCATTGAACAAGATAAATAGACATGTAACCTAGGAAACCCTAAAAGGTTCTAGTGGGGCCTGGAATAAGTTGGACAACAACACTGATGGGCTAGAGAGGGAGAAGAATGTTTATGGGCTAAGCAACAAAAAACAGTTTATCAGAGATGGGTATTGACAGATGTAAAATATGCACACAAACACCTAAGAGCACTAAGAAAACAGCATATAAATGAGCAAAAGTACTTTAACAGAACCCTTTTTAAAAGGTAAAAGCAATGAAGACACAAATGGATGAGAAGTGGCAGGATAGTCCATGTTTCTTCTGGCCTTTCACAAATCAACTTACTCAGCAAAATTTTGGTTTCTGCATTTCCAAAAAATAGAATGGAATTTTAATTTTAATTAAAAATAAATTTTTAATTTAATGTTTTATTCAATTTAATTAACTTATTTAATTTTGGGTGGTACTGAGATTCTTGGAAGCCCTTCTACCTCCATGCTACACTCCCAGACCTATTTTTGTTTATATTTTTATTTGGAAACAGGGTCTCTAAGACAGTGTTCAGGCTTCAAACCTGAACGACCCTCTTGTCTCCGCTTCCCAAGTTTGGGGATTACAAGCATGCGCCATGACGCCCAGCTAATTTTTAATTTTAATGCCAGTACTTGGGAGGCTAAGACAGGAGGATCATAGGTTTGAGGTCAACAGTTTGGCAAGATTGTTTTAAAATAACCAGAGAGATTGGGGCATATCTTGGAGATCAAATGCTCCTGGGTTCAATCACCAGTACCAAAATAAAAGAGAGATAATATATGTTCACATGTATGTACACACAAGTTTTTTTTATCTCAATATGATGTTTGAATATAATGCACCAATAAAAAGCTAAAACAATAAAATTAATTTAAATTTAATTTAATTTAAAAAGAAAGTAAGTTAAGCCCCTTCGTAATATTTTAATATCCAATATTCAAATAAATTTCAAATAGACCTCAAAAGAATAAAAAGAAAAAGATTTAAAGATAAGAATTTTAAAGAAATAAAATATTGATTAATACTTATATGTGAAGAAAAGGGCATTGGACTTTCTAAATATGGCCTTGAAGGTAGAAATCATTCTGCAAAAATAAAGGATAGATTGCATTCTATGAACATATTAGGTACATGTGTGTTCAAAAATGAAAGTAGGTAATATCCAAATATAAATATTTACTAGAAAATACTTGCATATGACAAGACTGTTGTGTATTATACCTGAGAACAAAACATTATACTATTATAAATATAAGAAAGAGAAGCTAGGTGTGGTGGCGCATGCTTGTAAAACCAGCATTCGGGAGGCTGAGACGTGAGAATTGTGGTTTGCAAATAGCCTCAGCTACTAGGTGAGGCCCTCCTCAACTTAGTGAGACCCTGTTTCAAAATAAAGAATAATAAATACAGAAGGGGGTGTAGCTCAGAGGTAGAATGCCCCTGGGTTCCAGCCCCAGACCCACAAAAAATTATATATATACAATATATATATAATATATATTATATATTAATACACACACATATGAGAAACATTCAATGAGAAAATGTGCAAAGGACAAATGCAGAAAAATTGAAAAAAAAAAGGAAATGACAAAAATGTTATACACTTGTTTGGTTTCATTACTAATAAAATAAATGATGCAAGTTCAATCATAATGAATTATCTTTCACCCATTATATTGGAAGAAGGATAGGTAAGCAAGTGATCTCATGTACTGCTGACTGGAATGCAAAGTGGTATGACCTTGCTCTGGAATAATTTGGCAGTTTGCTTAAAAATTATGTATGTTCATTGAACAATTCTACAACTAGAATTTACCTTAAATAGATAATCCTAGTAAAAGGACAAGTGCAGTAGTCTGCAAATATGCACGCATAAGTTTATTCAGACACCATATTGCTTAAGAAGAAGAAATGTAGTCGCCTTAAGCATTGATCAATATAGTTTCAATTAAATAAAATATCTATAACAAAAGCTAAAAGAAGCCAAGCAGATAAGGTTACATATTTCATGACTCAACTGGTAAACTTCAAGACAGTAAAGTTTAAGGCACAGTAACAAAAAGAAGATCAAATTGCTATGGGATAGAGGTACAAAAGGGAATTTGACAAAAGAAATGAATAAGAAAACTTTCTCTCATGATGGAAATATTCTATAACTCAGTTGTGATCATGGTGTCATAATCTTATTATATAGTAAACCCAATGAATTATATACTTTAAAATCTATAACTTTAGCCGGGCGTGGTGGCACACACTTGTAATCCCTGCACTTGGGAGGCGGAGACAGGAGGATCACGCAGGTTCGAAGCCAGCCGCACTGGCTTAAGAGACCCTGTTTCCAAATAAAAATATAAAAAATAGGTATCGGGGAGTGAAGCCCAGAGGTGTAAGGGTTTCCAGGAGCCCCAGTACCACCAAAATAAATAAATAAATAAATAAATACATAAATAAATACATAATAAAATAAAATAAATAAATAAAAATGGTAAACTTTATTGTATTTGAATTTTATTTTAACAATAATGTTGAACAATGTAATATTCATAAGACACATTCATGTTCATGTATATGGCCCTAGTTCAATTTTGTTTCTCAGTAACATTTTAATATATGGAAGTACTGCAGTTCATTTATTCATTCCCTTGAATTATTTTTGTGGTCCTGGAAATTTGAACCTCTGAACTACACTTTCAGCTGTATTGTTATTATTATTATTATTATTATTATTATTATTATTATTAGTGGTGGTACTAGGAGTTAAACCTAGGGGCATAATACCCTCAGCCCTATTTTTTATTCCTTAATTTGAAACAGGGTCTAAGTTGTGAAGGGCCTCGCTGAATTGCTGAGACTGCCTCTGAAGCTGCAATCCTCCTGTCTCAGCCTCCCAAGTACTAAGATTACAAGTTTACATCACCACTCCACCACAACTCCCAGCTTTATGATTATTTTGTTTTAGTTCTGAAACAGAGTCTCACTAAATTTCAGAAAGCTTTGCTAAGTTGCTGAGGCTGGCTGCAAAACTATCATTCTCCTGTCCCAGCCCAAGTACTAGGATTACAGAAATGTGCCCTTATGCCCAACTCCATTCTCTTGTTGATGGTCACTTTGAAGTTTTTCCAAACCTAGGTTATTATATGTATATATATATATATATATAAATTTGTGTGTGTGTGTGTGTGTGTGTATGACATTAAGATATTACACCGATAGCCAGGCGTGGTGGCGCACGCTTGTAATCTCTGAACTTGGGAGGCGGAGACAGGAGGATCACACAGGTTCAAAGCCAGCCGCGCTGCCTTAAAAAACCCTGTTTCCAAATAAAAAAGTATAAAATAGGTCTGGGAGTGTAGCCTGGAGGTAAAAGGGTTTCCAATAACCCCAGTACCACCAAAAAAAGATATTACACAGATATTTTAGAAAATAATAAAGGTGGTCAAATTCTTGGCTGGTACTACTAATAATTGTTCTTTTAGATTGTATGATATTCTTCACAAAATCTATAGATTTGAAATCATCTAGCTTTTTTCTAGCATAGTCACTTCTGGACACATGCTATTCACAGTGTGGCTCCTGAAACAGAATTCCTATGGAGTCCATGGAGCTCACGTTAAGAGATCTATTTTTTAAACTTTCAAAAATGTAAACCTGTTATAAAGGAGATTAGGAAGGGGATACTGAAATTAAAAATAGCAATGACAGTATCTTATCCTAAAATATGTAACCACCTGCAAAAAGATATAGTTCGAAATCAGTAAAGCAAAGAGAAAAACTACCCATGATATTTATTTAGGGTCCGTGAATCCTTTTTTCAGTATACTAGATAAAATGATATCTTGATATCTCATTCATAACCACCCATAATAGATAGGTTTCACTTATTGGAATAATTGAACAAATTTGGATTACCCTTATAAGACTAGTAGGTGTGATGAGCAAAGGTAAGATTTTCTAGGTATATGGTAAAAGCTTGATACATATAAAATTCATGTCTTTTTAAAAATTTCTGTATGCTTTAGGAGCCTAGTTTAACTGAAAAAGTCTCATGAATAGAAAAAGTAGAAAGTACGGCTAAAGAGACAAGGATCTTGGATTATGTATTAACAGTGAAAACCACATTGAAAAGGTTGAATTTTATCCTAATATATGTTGGTTAATTGAATAAAGGTAAAATAAATTCCCATTAAGTAAAATAACTGATGTGTAGAAACTCATCACATGTGAATTTAGTAGGCAGATGGATGAATCAGTTCATTTTCACACATACTCCTTTTCAACTTGTACCATTGGCTTCCAATAACTATATATATGGCATTATGCCATTCAGGGAGAATTTTAGTTCCTGAAATTAGCAAGAATTTGGTAGAGAAGTTCTTAATCTGTTTTATACGTGTATAGAGCTCAACCCCACCCAAAGTCAGTGATTAGAGGTCTTTAACTTGGATTTTTAAAAAAATAGTTCTTTTTCAAATAAACTAAAGCATTTCCCACCATTTATGCCCATGTATATACATGTATTCATGTATATATGCTGTTGGAAAATTATGAAGCATTTAATGTCAAAGATTGCTGGTGAATGATATGCTAAGAAAAATAAGTAATTTGAATGAATGAGAAAAGGATCAATGTAGAAACTAAATGTATCTCTAGTACGTTCGTGTGTGTGTGTGTGTGTGTGTGTGTGGTACTGGGGATGGAACCCAGGAACTTTCTACCTCTGAGCTATACTTCCAGCCCTATTTATTTATTTTTTATTTTGAAACAATGTCTCACTAAATCTCTGAGTATCTCCCTAAGGTTCTGAAGCTGTCCTTGAACCTGCAATCATCCTGTCTCAGCCTCCCGAGTACTGGGATTACAGGCATGTGCCAACATGCCTTCTTGGTACTGTAAATCTGATATTATAATTACATAATTGTATTTTGTAAAAGGATTCTGAGAAAGCAAGCCACAAACGAGAAGCCTTCTCTATATTTGCTGGTAGAGAACATGTGACATCTCCAAATACACATGGTCACATGGTGACTTTTAACATCCAATTCCTAAAATCAAGATGGAAAAGCTTATGTCTTCCTTTACCCTACCCCTTCTTATTGATACTTCCTCTTAAAATTACATCGTAACTGTAATGATTCTTTTGTCACAAAAGATAAAATTTTATTAGACATTGAATGCCTATTAGGCATCTACAAAAGTATAGTAGATAAATCCATGACACATAATAACTACTAAAGATTCAATATAAATGTCTTTAAAGATCAGGAAGAAATCATTTATTTTCTTCAGATATTAAGCCCAATCTATCACTATGATTTAAAATTATTGATGTTGAAAGGTTCCATTTAGAAGAAAAATCATAAGCCCCTAGCAGCCAGCTAATAGTCAAAACAGCCAGCTAATAGTTAAAAAGACAAGTATATTTTACTGAAGCTTGCAGCTTAAGAAAAATAGGCTTAAGAATGAGAAATATGCAATAAGCCCACCCTGTTCCAGGAATGTACCTAGCATCTTATCTATACTGACCATGTCAGCGCGCCCTGTGCCGGGAACCTGCTGACTACACCTGGTATCTTATCTAACACTTGACTACAGAATGTACCTTTTCAAATGATTCTGTAATATTTTGCAAACGCATGTAACTTGGTCCAAACCCCCCTTAACTGGTGGTCTTTTCCCTATAAATACCCTCAATTTCAGTCGCTCGGGGCTGAACTCCTCTGCTCTTAAGTGGGATATGAGTCGGCCCCAGTGCACTGGCTCCTTAATAAATCTTTACCTTTTGCTCATTGCATCAAGGAATATAAGGTCTCTTGTGTGTTCTTGACGTTGCTTATCCCGAGGCTGATTGAGGGTCTCCCCTCAGCGGGGGTCTTACAATGTGTGGTCTTAATGTTTCTGTCCCAAAATTATGTTGCAATCCTAACCTCCAAGGTAAAGGTATTAGGAGGTAGAGACTTTGTGAGATAATTTGGGCTCTGATTATATAAATGAGATTAATGCTCTTATTGAAAAGAGCCCCGAGAAAGTTTTCTTACCCTGTAAGTTACACCCTGTAAATTATAGTGAAAAGATGATCATCTATCAACCAGGAAGTAGCGCCTCACCAAATACCCAATGTGCCAGTACCATGATCCTAGATTTTCCAACATCCAGAACAGAGAAAAATAAAGTTTTGTTGTTTATAAGCCACCCAATTGATGGCATTTTTGTTGTAGCAATTCTGATGGATTAAGACAAGAATTTTCCTTATTTGTTTCATCTTCTTGGCATAAAAATGAAAAACTGAAAGATTAAATTTGCCAAATTTGTTTATATATAATATAAATTGGCAAAAATATTAGTAAAAGACCCATTGTTGTTGGGGATTGCCAACATAATAGTTACCACAAAGAAATGATTAGCTGGGTTCAATTATAACTGCAAACAACTTAAAAATATCATGATTGCCTGCAGTGGATGGGATACCCATCCTATATGTTTTCATAAATAATTATATACAGGCTTTACATATAAGGTGTATAAGAAACATAAATTAATTTTGCTTACACTTGGGACCCATCCTTAAATATCTCCTTATGCCTATGCAATATTCCAAAAATTTGAAATACTTCTAAAAAACTGAAATACTTCTCTAAAAATCTGAAATGCTTCTTATTCCAAACATTTCACATAGAGGATAATCACTTGAACCCTAAACACTAAGACATTTACCATAACATATAGGATTTTGTATGACTTGACAACTTTCTACCTTTCATGTCTCATCTTTTGCCACTTTCCCTCTCCCTAGACTCCAGTCCCAGTGACCTTTCTGTTATTTTCATTCCAATTTATTTAGCATGTTCTGACCCAATGAAGTCTGCTCATGCTCTTCTATTACCTGCCTGTCTCCAATTATTTTTTCTGATTTCAGCTTAAAATTTACTTTGTTTTTTTGACAGTGTGACTTCTAATTTATTTATTTTTAAATTATTTTAATGTATCTTTTTATTTTTATGTGGAACATATCGAAAATGGCATACATTCAGACTGAGTTTGGTGCCCTCTCCCCCCTTCTGCTTCCCCTTCCTTCCATCCCAACAATGAATGTCCAGGTTAACCATGCTATATTTATAGTATTACACATATTCAGATGTAGCTCCTCCATTAATCAACCTCAGCCTTCTTCCTCTCCTATCCTTCCATTGTAGCTTTGCTGAAATTTCCCTCTCCATTATCTGGAGTCCCTCTTGTATTCCTAATACTCCCTAGTTTGGGCATATTAGAGAAATCATATGTCCCTTCTCTTTCTGTGCTTGGCTGATCTCAATTATCATAATGTTCACCAGGTTTTTCCATCTTCTTGCAAATGATATGATTTTGTTCTTTATAGCTGAGTAGAATTCTATTGTGTGTATTTCCCATAGTATTGCAATCCATTCATCTGTTGATAGACCTAGGTTGATTCCATATTTTCGCTGTTATGAACTGTGCTGATATGAACATGGGTATGCATATGTTACTGTAGTTCTCTGATTTCAAACTTTTTGGAAACATACCCAGGAGTGTTATAGCCGGATCAAATGGTAGATCTATTCCCAGCTTTCTGAAGAATCTCCACACTTATCTCCATAGTGGCAGAACTACTTTGTACTCCCACCAACAGTGTAAAAATTTCCTCTTTCCCCACATCCTCGCCAGCATTTCTTATTATTTGATTTGTTTATGTTTGTCACTCTGATTGGGGTTACATTGAATCTCAGTATAGTTTTGATTTGCATCTCCCTGATGGCTAATGATGAAGAACATCTTTTCATTTATGTATTGGCCACTTGTATCTTTTCTTTTGTGAAGTGTCTATTCAGTGCAGTTGCCCATTTCTTGATTGCTTTATTTGTTTTGCTAGTGTAGAGTCGTTTGAGCTCTTTGTATATTTTGGATATTAGTCTTCTATCAGAGTGGCAGCTATTAAAGATTTTCTCCCATTCTGTAGCCTTTCTCTTTATTTTCTTGATGGTTTCCTTTGATGGCAAGAAACTTTTTAGTTTGATATCATCCCACTTGTTAATTCTTGCTTTAATTTCCTGCACTTTGTGGGTCTTGTTGAGAAAGTTACTACATGTGCCTACATGTTGGAGTGTTGAGCATATCCCCTCCTCTAATAACTTCAAAGTCTCTGGTCTAATCTCCAAGTCTTCAATCCATCTCGAGTTGATTTCTGTGCATGGTGAGAGGTAAGGATTTAGTTCCATCTTTCTACAAATGGATGGCCAGTTATCCCAGCACCATTTGTTGAAAAGGCTGTCTTTCCTCCAGAGTATGATTTTAGCCCCTTTGTTAAAGATCAGTTGACTATAGGTGTGTGGGTTTGTTTTTGTATCTTCTATTCTGTTCCACTGGTCAGTATGCCTGTTGTTGTGTTAATACCATGCTGTTTTTACAACTATTGCTCTATAGTATAATTTGAAGTACAGGATTGTGATGCCTCCTGCCTGGTTCTTATTGCTGAGGATTGCTTTGTCTATTCTGGGTCTTTTCTTTCTCCATATAAATTTCATAACTGGTTTTTCTAGGTCTATGAAGAATATCATTGGTATTTTAATAGAAATTGCATTGAATCTGTAGATCACTTTTGGCAGAATGGCCATTTTGATGATATATATTCTGCCTATCCATGAGCAAGGGAGATCTTTCCATCTTCCAAGGTCTTTTAAAATTTCTTTCTTTAATATTTTATAGTTTTCATTGTATAGGTCTTTTTTGTTTTGGTTAGGTTTATTCCTTGGTATTTTATTGGTTTTGAGGTTATAGTGAATGGAATTGTTTTCTTTATATCTTTCATTGTGGATTCATTGTTGGCATAAAGAAAAACAACTCATTTCTTTAGGTTGATTTTGTATCCTGCAACTTTGCTGAATTGTTTAATCAACTCCAGTAGTATTTTGGTTGAGTTATTTGGGTCTTCTAATTAAAGGATCATGTCATCTGCAAATTGAAAGAGAGAGAATTCTCCCAAATTCCTAAGCATTTGGCAAAATACAATACCCATTCATGTTAAAAAGTACTATAGAAAACTGGTATAGAAGGAACGTATTTCAATACCATTAAGGCTATATAAAATAAACCCAAAGCCAACATCATATTGAATGGGGAAAAACTGCAAGAATTTCCTCTAAAATCAGGAATAAGACAAGGATACCCAATATCACTACTCTGTTTCAATATAGTCCTCAAGACTCTTGCCACAGCAATAAGACAAGAGAAGGATATCAAAGGAATTTAAATAGGAAGAGAGGAACTAAAACTACCCTTACTTTCTTTTTTTTTTTTTTTTTTTTTGGTGGTACTGAGTTTCCTGGAAACCCTTCTACCTTCGGGCTACACTCCCAGACCGATTTTTATACTTTTTTTATTTGGAAACAGGGTCTCTTAGGCCAGCGCAGCTGGCTTCGAACCTGCAAGATCCTCCAGTCTCCGTTCCCAAGTGCGGGGATTACAAGCGTGCGCCACCACGCCCAGCTTACTTTCATTTTTTTAAATGAAGCTTTTCCTGTTTATCCTAGACTAAGTCACATAATGTATCTCTCATTGCATGGACTTATTTCCTTTTCAGACTGTGTTTATATTTGCATCTGTAGTGTCCTTTGTTAAATGTCTGTAGCCCTCACTGGATTGTAGTATATATTGAGGTAGAAGTCCCCTTTTAAAATTTATATTTTGAGGCCTGGTCTTTCTGCATTTTACAGGTTCAGCTCAAACTCCTGAGGTCAAGTGATCCTCTTGCATTGGCCTCAAAAGTAACAAGGAGAACAAGTATGTATCACTATATCCAGTAAAAATAAATTTTTTGTTTTGTTGTTTGGTTTTTAAATACCTTCAGAAATTTGCAAATTATCTGATAGAAAGTGGATTCTCAAATATTTGCTTAAACTTGGCATGGTGGTACATGCCTATAATCCCAGTACTTGGGAGACTGAGCCAAGAAGATCACAGGTTTGCAGCCAGCTTCAGTAATTTAGCAAGGTTCTCAGCAACTTAGTGAGACTTGGTTTCAAAATAAAAAATAAAATAGGCCTGGGGTATAGCTCAGAAGTAGAACACTCCTGAGTTTAATTCCTAGTATTACAAAACCAAGTGAAACCAAGTAAATAAATAAATAAATAAATATAAATAAATAAGTAAATGTTTGATTTAATGGAAAGGACCACTGGAAGAGCAATGCACATACCACTGTTTGTACAAGCCAGTGAGGAGTTTTACTGTAGATGATTAATCTCACATGTACACATTAATTCTTTCATTATCAAAATTAGTCAGATCCTAATTAAATATCAGAGCTATAACAAATAGCTATGGCATCTTCAACAGACAGTAACAAATTTAATCAGCAATCTACGAAACAATGGATTTTGGGGAAAAAGTAGAGAAAACAAACATGGAATCAAAGATGCCCTCCCACATACATCTTTCTGCCCCTGATCTTGGGGGTCTGGCTTATTCATCACTCCTGGCTACCAAGAGCCAAGGAAAAGCTCCCTATGTGCTGGTGAGCCTAGAGCATCCCAATTGATCAAAAAGGGAGGAATGTAGAGGCAGTAAGATGCTTAGTATGTACAGACACTTAAAAAACAATAAACAACTTTATGTTAGAGCACTTTTAGGTTTTTGGAGAAAGTATAGAGTTCCCATGTACCTCCTCTCCTGTATCACTTTCCCCTATTAACATTTTGCACTAGAATGATTCGTTTGTAACTGATGAGATAACACTGATTATATATACTTAGAGGATATGATATTATTTAAAATAGTTATAACATTTGCCCTTCTGATCATCTTTAAGCTTACACTTTAGTGGCAATACATACATTCACATTGCTGTGCAACTATTACTACCACTCAGCTTCAGAATGTTTTCACCTTATAAAACTGAAACACTCTACCTATTGAATTCCCTGGCAAACACCATCCTATATTATGTGTCCACAAATCTGCATCTATTTCATATATTTGGATTTTTTGACTGGCTTATTTCACTTAGAATAATGTAAAGGTTCATCAACATAATATATGTCAGAATTTCCTTCCTTTAAGGCCAAATAATATCCCATTGTATGTGGCATTACACATTTTAAATTTGTTCATCCATCAGTGGATACTTGGGTTTTGTCTACCTTTTGGCTATTGTAAATAATGCTGCTATGAATGTGTGAATTTACAAATATCATTTCCATTCCCTAAATTTAATTATTTTGGGTATATACCCCCAAGTGCAATTGCTTAATTATATGGTATTTTAACTAATCATTAAGGCAAATACAAATCAAAACCATAATGAGATATTTAATTTGCATCAGGATTGCTGTTATTTTTATTTATTTTATTTATTTTATTTTTATTTATTTTATTTTATTTTATTTTTTTTTTGGTGGTACTGGGGTTCCTGGAAGCCCTTCTACCTCCGGGCTACACTCCCAGACCTATTTTATATTTTTATTTAGAAACAGGGTCTCCTAAACCAGCGCACGCGGCTGGCTTCGAACCTGCGCGATCCTCCTGTCTCCGCCTCCCAAGCGCGGGGATTACAAGCGTGCGCCACCACGCCCGGCGCATTGCTGTTATTTTTAAAAAGAAGTTACTGGCAAGGATGTGGAAAAATAATGAACCCTTGTTCACTGCTGGTGGAAATGTAAAATGGTGTTTTTGCTATAGAAAATGGCAAAACTCTTCCTCAGAAAATTCCAATTTCTTTACATACTTGCCAGCAGTTTTATTTTTTAAATGATAAACATCCTACTTAATGTTATATATATAAACCAAATTATCAATTCTAATCTCAATTATATGTACTGGGAAGGAAGTGATTGGGGTGGACTCTGGAAAGAAACGCACCAAGAGTTGTACACATATGTATTCCTATCATTCTGTACCTCATTATGATGGATAATTATAATGTACCAATAAAAGTAAAAATAATAGCTATCCTGATGAGTATACAATAGTATTTCATTGTGATTTTGATTTGCATCTGCCTAATGATGAGTTCTGTCAAAACCCCTTTCATGTACTTATTGGCCATTTGTATATTTTCTTTGGAGAATTATCTATTTAAATTTATTGCTTACTTTTTTAAATTTATTGTTAGTGTTTTGTTGCTGGAGTTTAAAAGTAGAGAGGGAGTTGGAAAAAAGCTCACCAAATGCTATGTGCATGTATGTCCCTATTACTCTGAACTATATTATGATGTGAGACTATAATGTACCAATAAATGTATATTAAAAGATTTGCTGTTCTGAATATTAACCTCTTATCAAATATGATTTGCAAACCTTTTCTCACATTGACTGACTTTCTTTGGTGATAGTGTTGTTTGTTGTACAAGTGTTTTTAATTTAATGTAGACCAATTTAACTATTCTGTCATTTGTTGTCTGCGCTTTTGATATTATGATGAAGAAACCATTGAAAACTCCAATGTCATGAATCTTTTTATGTATGTCCTCTACAAGTTTTATAGTTTCTATTCTATGTATAAATCTTTGGTCCACTTTTAGGTAGTTTTCGCATATGGTATAAAAGTCCAGCTTCAGTCTTTTGCATGAATGCACAGACTTTTCATAAAATAAGATCACATACTATTTTTTACATTCCTATCCCTCTGTGCTTGAATGCATCTAGGCAACTTTATGATAGCCCTAAGTTATAGCTCTGCATCTGACATTCATTTCCAAACAACCTAACTTTAGAGTTGAAGAGAGATGTGAGCAGAAAAAATGATATATGATTTGATAGTTGAGACTTTGAAGGGAAAGTACTAAGAATTAGAATTTTAATGCAAAGAGAAGTTTGGATACAGAATATGAAATTTGATTTATAAGAAATATTCAATTAAAGTGACAAAAATATGGCTTTAGCTATACAAAATGAATATAAAGGAAATATTTTAACTCTGACTTTATTAACTATTATCATTTTTCTCTAACATTCAGCTAGTCTTTTAAGTGATCATTTCTAGAATCCATGGATTCTAAAAGACCCCATAATACTTAAAAAGAAACTATTTTTATAGAACAGTTTTAGGTTTATAGCACAATTGAGTGTAAGGTACAGAAATTTTGCATGCAATGTAACCTTGTTGCCACACATGCATAGTATCCTCCATTATCAATGTACCCATCAAAGTGAAATATTTATTATAACTGATGAGCCTACATAGACACATTATTATAATTCAGAGTCCACAGTTTGCTTTAGGGTTCACTCTTGGTGTTATACATTCAAAAAGTTTTGATAAATATATAATATTTATCTACCATATAGAATAATGTACAGAATAGTTTCATTGTCCTAAAATCCTCTCTGATATTCATTACTCCCTAGGCTCCTAGGCTCCTGGTAACCATTGATCATTATGATGCTTTTATAATTGTATCTTTTCTAATATGTTATATGGTTGGAATCATATGGTTTGAAGAATTTACAGATTAACTTCTTTCAGATTAACTTACTATTCTGCATTTAAGTTTCCTCCACATCCTTTCACAACTTCATAATACATTCCTTTTTCATGCTGGGTAATACTCTATTATCTGGAAGAACCTTAGTTTATTTATCCATGTACATACTGAAGTACATTTTAGTTGCTTTCAGATTTGGCATTTGTGAATAAAGTTACTATAAATATCCACACACAGGTTTTTGTGTAGACATAAATTTTCAACTCATTTGTGTAGATACCAAGGAACTTAATTGCTGGATCAAATGATAAGTAATTAGGTAAGAAACTGTCAAATTATCTTACAAAGTGGCTCTACCATTTTTAATTTCTGCCAGAAATAAATGATAGCCCCTGGGACGGTCGTGGTGGCGCATGCTTGTAATCCCCGCGCTTGGGAGGCGAAGACAGGAGGGTCACGCAAGTTCAAAACCAGCCGCGGGCGCTGGCTTAGGACACCCTGTTTCCAAATAAAAATATAAAATAGGTCTGGGAGTGTAGCCCAGAGGTAGAAGGGCTTCCAGCAACCCCAGTACCACCAAAAATAATAAATAAATAAATAAATAAATAAATAAATAAATAAAAGCCCCTATTTCATATCTTCACCAGCCTGGGGTGTTATCTGTTCTCTGGATTTTGACCATTCTAATAGGTGTGTATCTAATTATTGTTTTAATATGCAGTTATCTGAATATACATTATGTGGATCATATTTAAATATGCTCATTTGTAATTTGTATATCTTCTCTGGTGAGGTATCTGTTAAGGTATTTAGCCCATATTTAAATCAGGTTATTTGTTTTCTTATTGTTGAGGTTTAGAAGTTTGTTGTACACTTTAGATAACAATCTTTTATTATCTATGTCTTTTGAAAATTCTATAATTCTGTAGCTCGTCTTTCTATCTCTTGATAGTGTTTCCCCCAGAGCAGAAATTTTTCACTGTAATGAAGTCTAGCTTATCAATTTTTTCTTTTGTGGATGGTGTCTTTGGTGTTACATCTAAAAAGTCATCACAAAATTCAAGTTCCTCTAGACTTTCTTCTATACTATCTTCAAAGTGTTTTATAGTTTTGCATTTTATATCTTGGTCTATGATCATTTTGAGTAAGTTTTTGTGAGAAATATTGTCTGTGTCTAGGATTTGTATGTGAATTTCCAGTTGTCTCAATACTATTTGTTGAAAAGATGAATCTTCATTGTACTACTTTGCCCTTTTATCAATATAAGTTGATATATTTATGTATATCTCATTCCGGGATCTTTTATCTTTTTAATTTCTTTCACAAATAAAATTCATGCTTTATTTTGATATTGACCACACTGTCTTGATTACCATCACTTTATAATAAGTCTTAGATAGGATCAGTCACGCTGACATTATTCTTCCCTTTCAATATTGGGTTGACCATTTTGGGTCTTTTGCATCATGAACATTCAAATAAATTTGTTCATACCCACAAAATTGCTTGCTGGTATTTTCAATGGGATTAAAGTTAATCTATATATCAATTTGAGATGAACTGACATCTTGACAATATTGAATCTTTCTATCCATGAACGTAGAATATCTCTTCATTTATTTAATTCTTTGAACATTCACCAGTTTTTTTGTTTTATATGAATTTTGTGCATATTTTGTTAGATTTATGAATAAATATTTCATGTTTAGTGCTAATACTATTGGCATTCTGTTTAAACAATATATTTCTTAAACTTTTTCATATATACCTAATATTGTCTATTTTTTGCTTCTTAATTTTTAATTTTTATATTTGAATTAGTACATAGTCTTATTTAAAACATATGGATATAGTCATATTTAATATATATGGATATTTATAACTACATATATCTGTGTTCATATATAACAACATACATATAAATAGTATTACAATTTAGTCAAATCATTTAATATCAATTGTTATATAAAGACGAGTCCAGCATATTCTTAGCCCTTATATAGTGAAAAAATATGAAATAAGCACATGAGTAAAATATAAGTATAAAATTTGTTGGAATCACTAAGTCAAAGAAATTATGTAATTCAAAAGACCTTAATTCTACTCACTTTTCTTCAATCTGAAATTTGTCAAAACTAAACTGTCTGACAAATAACACTGCACTGATTACCTGGACAAGCTTTCATTCACAGCAAAATGTATTTGCAGTCAAAAAAAGGAAAACAAAATATTATATTAGATTTTTCCAGAGTCTACTCTAGATTGAATGAACTATGTTCCCCATCTAGAATCTACAAACCAACTTTTAAAATAATATCTGTCTAAACAAAAGAACTTCAGATATAGGAGGAGAAAGACCAGTAGAATAGTGGGAAAGGTTTAGGGAAGAGAAGACAGGAGGGAAAAATGAAGCTTGAGGAAGGAAACAGTTCAAATCACGTTATTTCTACATATAAAGGTAACATAATCAATATCACTAACATAGAAAGAGATAAAGAGGAAGTGGGGTAGGACTGAAGAAAAATATACCAAGTAATATGGGTATGTATATTTGTATGACTTTGAATTTCACTATAATATATAATTACAATATTCCAATAAAAGTATAAAAATATTATCTATCTCTTTCTGGTAGCTCTTTGTGCCTAAAAATAAAAGCTAAACAAAAATTGATTATAATTAGTTGCTGCTTCAATAGTTCACATAGATGCTTTATTTTTTGCCTTATATCTGTCTCAAATCCATAAATTAAAAATAATTTTTATTTATGTATGTCTTAAATGTTCTTCTCTTTGTTTAATTTTTTTCAAACTGACAAACTGTAGCTACCTCTCAAGCTCTGGTTCTGACATCAGTTATATGATGGCTCCCTTGAAACCCATGACCCCTTCTTTGGGTTATCACAGCACTTTGATTTTACATGATATTTCTCATATTTTGCAGTATATTTTCATTAACTTTATCTCCATTTATTTCTTTGCTTGACAGTGGGGCACCTGGTGGCCATAACCATGTCTCATCCCTAGATAATATCCATCACATTGTAGGAACATAGTAAGTATTTAGAACATGCAAAAATGAATTCCAGCAGTTTTAGTAATTATAAAATGAATATTAGAAATGTTATGAAATATTACAGGAGAATTTTTAGATATTTGTCTCTGGATGAACTTATCCAGCTAGAACATATCCCTCAATAAAGGAAAAATATTTTCAAATTAATAAAGTGGTCATTGGAAAGCCTTGGACTTTGAAGCATGAAATTCTAACTCATAACCTTTCCCAATATTTTATTGAATTTTAAACACATTTTTGTTTACTTATCTGATCTTTCGTATTACAGAAGAGAACCATCAAAATTCAGGAGCATAAGTACTTGAAAATAAACAATAATCAAGAACATTATAAAAATGGGAGAAAAAGACAAATTAAAAAATAGACATTGCAGCCGGGCATGGTGGCATAGCTTGTAATCCCAGCGCTTGGGAGGCTGAGTCAGGAGGATCACACAGGTTTGAAGCCAGCTTCAGCTGCTTAGTGAGGCTCTCAGCAACTTAGTGAGACCCTGTTACCAAATAAAGTATAAAATAGGTCTGGGAGTATAGCCTGGAGATAGAAAGCCTCTGAGTTCCACCCCAGTACCACCAAAAATAAAATTAGACATTGTAGAATGCTGAATATTTATAATAATTAAGACAGGTTAAGGCAAATTATGTTCAATGCCATTTATTTAGGAAGGCAAGAAAATATATAAATTTTAGGTATCTAAAGAGTTTAGATAGGTTTGTCATAAAAAAGTTGACCTGTTAAAATTGTGCTTGTATTTCCATAATAAGTTACCTTGAGAATGAACTTCAATAAAATACCTTTTTCCTGAAAAATTATGGACACACTTATACTACTCAGCTCTTTTTATACCCAGGCCAATAGCTTATGGAATTCTGTTGGAAAGAGAAAATTTCTAAGGATATATAAAGAAGGTTATCAACCTAGTGTCACAAATCAATGCAGATAGAAGGTTCTACTCAAGAATATGACATGAAAAATTAAATCACTGATAGCTCTGGAAATTCCCTAATGCAGGACCATGACATAAATGCCTATCCTTTTTTACAGATAAAACAAGAAAATTTCTTTTTATTTTTGATACAAGAGGTTGAACCCAGGGGCATTCTACCTCCAAGCTACATCCCCACCCCTTTTTTATTATTTTGAAAAATGATCTCACTAAGTTGCTGAGGGCCTCACTATAAGTTGCTGAGGCTGGCCTTGATCCTGTGATCCTCCTATCTCAGCCTCTCATATACTGGAATTACAGGTATGCACTACCATGCCTGGCAGTAAATGTCTTTAGAATGGTACTTGGTGACTATCATCTGACTATCATCTGCTGCTAGTGAGAAAATTACACATTGAAATCAAATTATAAATTATTATACTTGATATATCTCTCCACACACCCCAATTTTGAAGGGAAATTACCTTACTCAGAGCACTGTACAGGGATAATATTCAGATTTGACTAAGTCACCTTTCCTCATTCTAATGTTGATTGTCCTAAGGGTTTGACCATGATTCACAGGTGGCTCATCCATAGTTTTGCCTGTGATTCATGTCTTCTGACCAAAAAATCAGAAGTAAGAACAATCAGATTTCTTTCTCCAAAATTTTAAGATGGAAAACTATGAAACGGAAGTAACTAGTAGTATGAGATGATACTGAAAGAATGTCAAGAGAAAGAAGAAGAAACCAAATGGTCTAAAACCTAGTATAAAAATGACATGAAGAACAGAAATTATGTGCTTATTTAAGTTACATAATACAACTGGTCAATGGAGTCAGCAAACTGGAGCCAATTGCCAAACATTTCTTTGTTATGAAGCATTTGGAGCACCATTACAACCAATCAATAGTGCTTTTAAAATAAACATACCTGTTATGTTCTCAACTGCAAATCCAGAGGTTGGTTTCCAAGGCTGATTCAGAAGCTCTGAGACATCATCAAAGATCGAGCCTTACTCCACTTTTAACTTCATCGTCCTATAATTATTTCTACCTCTAGGCATGTTCTTTCTGTCCAACAGAAATAACCACTCTCCATACTTGAATGGTAAGTTTACCCAAAGCATCCTTGATACATAGAGAACTACAGGTTAGCTTGGTGTGCAAACCAATTATAACCTCATAATATACCCTTGTAACCTAGCAACTGACTCTCAGCCAATAGGTGAACTTCCAGCCAATAGGCTTAAAGCTGCCCCAACATAACCATAGAAGGCAAATGCCAAGCATAGCCAATCAGGATGTTTTTGTGCCATTCTTTTTTCTCTGTCCATAGATACAAATTTCATGTGTGGTGGAAGGGACTTTCTGAAACATCTTGGGTCTGCAGAGCTTCCAAGTTCTCGAAACTATCGCTTGCTTAAGTCAACTTTGTAAAATTTAACTGGTCTCAGTTTTTAACATCTACCATCTGTAAGATAGTTGCTATACCTCCAAAGAAGAATGAGAATGGGGAAGGTAAAAACTGTTGTTTTCTGCCCCGATTAGAATCCATTATCAGCCGGGCATGGTGGCACACACCTGTAATCCCAGCATTCAGAAGGTAGATACCAGAGGATCGCAGTTCGCAGACAACCGCAGCTACTTAGGGAGACCCTTCACAACTCAGTGTGACTTTCTTTTAAAAAAATGACTAAAAGATAGGGCTGAGGTGTAGCTCAGAGGTAAGATGCCCTTGGGTTCCATTCCCAGTATCGCGCAAAAAAAAAAAAAAAAAAGAAAAACAAAGAAAAGAAAAGAAAAGAAAAGAAAGAAAGAAAGAAAGAAAGAAAGAAAGAAAGAAAGAAAAAGAATCCAATATCATACCCATTTTCACTTCTATCACTGGCTAAGAGCTTTTAAAGGGATGGTCACACATTTTATAAGGTTTTTTCGGGACACAACAATGCTCATGTGTTGTTTTGATTTTTGATGCTAGTGATTGATCTCAGGGACATTCTACCATTCTACCTCCGAACTACACCTCCAGCCCTGTTATTTTTATATGGAAATAGTCTCTCGCTAAGTTGCTGAGAGTTTTGCTAAGTTGCTGAGGCTGGCTGCAAACCTGCAATCCTCATGTCTCAGCCTCCCAAGTAGTGGGATTACAGATGTGCACTACCATGCCTGGATATCACTGCCCATTTATGTATTATCTGTAGCTACCTTCATAATACAATAGCTGAGTGTAATGGTCGTGCTTGATCCCTTATGGGTCTCTGAGTTAAGCTGAGGAGAAAAGTTGTGATAGAAATGTCAAAGCCTAAAGTATGTACTACCTGGGCCTTTACATGAAAAGCTTGCTACTGGGTAATGGCTGTTGGGTAAGATGTAATATAACACCTCTATGGGGTATGTAAAGACAGAAAAAAAAAAGTCAGAATCAGAGAGCTTCTGTAGTTACTTATATTTTTATTTCTTGAACACAGGGGCATTCTATCTCTGAGGTATACCCCCAGCCTCATTTTATTTTTTTATTTTTAAATAGGGTTTTGCTAGGGTGCAACCACACCTGACTTAAATTTTCAACTTATAGTTCCACTTGTGTTTTTTTGTTTGTTTGTTTGTTTTTTTGGAATGGACAAATAGAAATAAAACATCAAGATGAACTGATTTAGCCAGGTGTGGTGACACAAACCTATAATCCTAGTATTTGGGAGTTTGAGAGAGGAGGGTTACAGATTTGAGACCAGCCTCAGCAACTTAGTGAAACTCTCAGCAGACTAGCAAGACCCTGTTTCAAAGTTAAAAAAACAAAAACAAAAACAAAAATGACTGAGAGTGTAGCTTGGAGGTAGAATATCCCTGATTTAAATTCCTAGTACTGCAAAACAAACCGATGAATTGATTTGCTAGTCTAAAAACTTTTTTTTTGGCCAGGTGTGGTGGCACATGCTTATAATCCCAGCATTTGGGAGGGTGAGACTGGAGGATTGCAGTTCGTGGACAGCCTCAGCTACTTAGTGAGGCCCTCCGCAACTTAGTGAGACCCTGTTTCAAAATAAAAAATAAAAAACAGGGAAGGAGGTATAGCTCAGAGGTCGAATGCCCCTGAGTTCCATCCCCAGACCCTCAAAAAACTTTTTAAAATTGAAAACATGAAAACATTGAAGAATTTTGTTCACAGTTAATTTTTGATATTTATTTGTGGAACTTTCATTCTTGGTATTTGCAAAAGAATGCTAAGCTGAATGCTAATTATTGCTAATATTCTCTGCCTTTCTAAATTTTTTTCTCATCTCTGAGATATAATCCTGACATTTAACTTAAAGTAGAAGGTTCACTTTATTTAGAATAATAATTAAAAGAAACATACTCCAATTTTCTTTTCTGCCAAATTTTAAGGTTTGTTCTTTCAATGATGTTATAATTATGCCACTATATTAAGCTTTCAGAATTAATCTTTCTTTTTTTTGCGGGTCTGGGGGTGGAACCCAGGGGCATTTGACCTCCAAGCTACGCCCCCTGCCCTATTTTTTATTCTTTATTTTGAAACTGGGTCTCACTGAGTTTCAGAGGGCCTCACTAAGTAGCTGAGGCTGTCCGCAAACCGCGATTCTCCAGGTTTCAGCCTCCCGAATGCTGGGATTACAAGCGTGCGTCACCATGCCTGGCCTTCAGAATTAATCTTAATGAAAGGCATATATAGTAAAATTTTAAATTTATTAACTGTAGTCTTTAGGTGAATCTAACTTTTTGCCTCTACCTTAGAACAGTACTCAAATATTTTATCACAATATATCATGCTTTCAAACAGAATTCATATTATGTGCAGATAGATATATGCATAGTATGACTGAAAGACACTAGAAAGGCCTACCTGGATTAATACATTTCTGTACTCAGAATGAACTAAAACTCATGAATAGAGATTCACTGTTTGGTGTTAGAAAAAATTATTTCCAGTCTGAGCATAATTTTTATTAACTATATGATCTGATTCAAGTTATTTAAATATTCCTGGTCTCTGTTTCCTTATCAGCAACATAGAAATACTAATATGCCCCCTGGCTTCTATATGTATAATACAAAATAAATTACAATTATGAAAATATTTTTTTAAATTGCAGGTGATAGCTGGACACAGTGGTGCACATCTGTAATCCCAGTACTGGTGAGGTTGAGATTGTAGGATCCTAGTTTTGAGGATGGCCTCAGCAAATTGGTGAGACACCTAGAAACTTTGCAAGACCTTATTAAAAAAAATTAAAGAGGGCTGAGGGTGTGGCTCTAAGGTTGAATGCGTCTGGATTCAGTTTCCAGGACCAAAAATAAAAAAGTCAGACCAGAAACTTAGCACTGAAGTGCACATCTCTAGAAGTAACTCGCTATGTTAACATATATATGTAATTCATTTATTTTAGAAAGCTAGCATATATTGCTTTTTAATTTATCAACAGAGAAACAGACACAGCATGGAAAGAATTAAAAGGCAGTAGATAAAATCTAAATGTGTGTGTGTGTGTGTGTGTGTGTGTGTGTGTGTGTGTAGTATTGGGCATTCTACCTCTGAACATTACCCCCAGCACTATTTTACTTTTAATTTTGAAACAGGGTCTAAGTTACTACATGCTAAACTTGAACCTGAAATTCTCCTGCCTCAGCCACTCGCCCCCAAGTGCTGAGATTACAGGTGTGTACCACTGACTCTCAAGTAGTTGTGACGTGGGAAGTGAATGGCGGTAGTCTAGTAACACAGATCATTATTTAGCACTTGTTTCCTAGGCAAAGAAAAAACAACAAAAGCCAAACTCAAAGGGAAAGGAGAAAGATACCAAAGGAAATGTTTGTAACTTGTAATTATGTCCAAATAGAGTAGTTTTTTAAAAAAAACATAAGAAATTTTTAAAATTTTATTGTTGAGCCAGGTTTAGTGGCACACTCTTGTAATCTCAGTACTTGGGAGGCTGAGACAGAAGGGTGTCAGGTCCGCAGCCAGCCTCAGATACTTAGTAAGGCCTCTGAAACTTAATGAGACACTGTTTCAAAATGAAGAATAAAGAATAAAAAATAGAGGACTTGGGGTGTAGCTTAGAGGTCGAATGCCCCTGGGTTCAATCCCCAATGCCTAAAACAAATTTGTAGTGGTGCATTGTAATTGTACATAAATTGAGATTGTACATGAATTCTAATTGTATATGAATTGAGATCAACAGTGATGTATTCATATAAGAACATTACATTCAGTCTGGTCCTTCCCTATACCTTCCCCTTCTAACCCTCCTCCCTCCGCCAATCAAATTCCACTACTCTACTAGTCTGATTTTCATCAGGTCTCTTTTGTTTCCTAGTTTCTCTCTAGCCTCCCATATAAGAGAAATTATGGGAAGCCTTGACTTTCTGAGCCTGGCTGATCTCCCTTAGCATGATTTTCTTCAGTTCCATCTATTTTTCTTTACAGCATATAATTTGTTTTCTAGGGCTGAGTAAAACTCCATTGTGTGTATATATATCCCATTTTATTTGTCCATTTATCTGTTTATGGACATTTCGGCTAATTTCATGACTTGCCTATTATGAACTGTGCTGCTCTAACATGGGCATGCATGTATCACTATTTTGGCTTTAATTCTTTTGGCAAGATACTGAGGAGTGCTTTAGCTTGTTCATAGAATAGTTCTATTTCTTAGTTTTCTGAAGAAACTCCTTATTGATCTCCACAGTGGTCATAGTTATTTATAATCCCATAAACAGTGGATAAAGCATTCCTTTTTCCCCACTTCTTCAATAACACTTACTATTATTATTTGTATTTTTTCTCTTTACTTTTTTGGCTATTGAGAATTGAATCTAGGGGCATTCTGTCTCAAAGCTTCACCCATGGCCCTTTTTATTTTTTATTTTGAAACAAGGACTTGCTAAACAAGGTCTTTCTGAGGCTGACCTGGAACCTGAAACTCTCCTATCTCAGCATCCCAAGTACCAGGACTATAGGTATGCACCATCATGCATGGTTTATTTCTAATATTCTTGAGGATTGCCATTGTAACTGGAGTAAGATAAAATCTCAGTATTCTCTCTTTTTATTTTTGGTGCATTGTAGTCATACATCTTAACAGGGTACAAGATGGTAGAGGCAGACACGCACACATCACTCATTAAGCCCTTCCCCAATTCCCACCCTATTCCCTCCTGCCTCCTTCGTTCTCATGTTTTGCTTAGTGATTGATTTGATATGTTTGTGAATATACAACATGTACATTAGAAAAATTCCCTCTTCCTTCCTCCCATCCCCCCCAGGTCGCCTGATTTGTTCATCTATGGTTTCTTCTTCTTTGTCTTTGTCTAGAGTTCCTCTTAGACCCATTTTCTCCCTAGCTTCCGCATATTAGGGAGAACATTCAATTTTTTTACTTTTTGTGACTGACTAATCTCGCCTAGCATAATGTTAAAATCTCACTATTCTTGATGATTGCCATTGTAACTGGAGTGGGATAAAATCTCAGTGTAGTTTTGATTTGCATTTCTCTGATTGCTATGGATGTTGCATGTGATTTCTAAAAATATTTTAGCCATTTTTATTTCTTCTTTTGAGACATACCTGTTTAGTTTAATTGCCCATATAATTGTGAGAATTTTAATTTTATTATATACATATTTAGTATGTAAAGGACCAGTTAAGGCTACATACAAGAAGAACTGGATTTGTGCAAATATGTTATATTAGAAATAAAATGAGATTAGAAGATAAAATTCTGGAGAAAATTGAAAATAAAATGTGAACAAAAGCATAGATATAGAAAGACAGAACATAAGACAAAATCAAAGTAGTTAAAGTTTGACTAGAACACTAGATTTGGTAAGAGTTTTTATAATAATATATAGAACGTATAAAATTGGAAAGCTTAAAGACAGATTATTGCAGGTTTTGAAGGAATTATTCATAGTGCATCAAATTAAATCCATATAATGTACCGACACGCATAACACATTTACAACAAATAGAAAATAGAATGGTTGTTAATCCCTTAGATACCAAATGTTCAATCACAAATGTTTGTTATTATTGTATCTAATAATGATTCCACTCACCCATTATCTATATACTTTTTAAGTTTCTAAATACGTATAGTGAGCTGTTCACTCTTGAAATTTTCACAGAATAATTTTTCATTAGTAAAGAGTTTATATGAGAATAAAACAATGGTGGATGCTTCATAAATTCCCATGGTTATTAATGGACTGAAAGGTTTTGTGCAGCAGATTATATATGAAATTATTTTCTGGCTCCTGATGATTTCCAAGGCTGCATCTTAGAAGATGATTGGTGTCTGAGTGATCCTTCTTTAGGGATTTCTATTGTGAAGGCAAGTACTGGCAGTCTTCATAGCTTTATATGGATCAATGTTATCCTTCATAAAACTATTGTAGAAAAAGACTGCAAGCTTTTTCTCTTTTTTCTTGGTTGACATTTCCAGATGTACTGTTTACTCTGTCCCAGAAGCAAAACTTATTAAAGAATTCTGCTGGTAGAAGGGACTTGGAGAGTTCAAATAATCCAGCCACCTGCTCCCTGGTAAGACAGCATCTAACTAGAGTTACCTATTTTATAATTAAACACCACACTGGAAAGGGATATGCTGGATTGGAATATGCTACTTGAATTTTAAAAATAATGTAGCAGATTATTTTTGCTACTTATGGAAAAGCAGAACATAATTCTCTTTTTAGGTATTATTTTATTTTTGTTGATTTTTAAATTTTAAATGGATCATATTGAAAATGGCATACAGTCATATTGTGCTTGGTGCCCCCCCCACTTCCCCTTCCCCCTTTCCAACAATGAGTGTCCAGATTAACCATGCTACATGCATACTTTTACACATATTCTAATGTAGCTCCTCCATTATTTTAAATGAGCTTATTCTACTAAGTAATTTAGTGAGCACATCTCTTTTCAGGATACTTGCCTACACTCTATTCCACTTACTTCTTAACACTAACTCATTATAGCAACAATTTTTCAGTACAATTATGTGCTTATGTTCCCAAACTTTCCCCTTTTTGGTATTTCCCCATCAAGCATCCAATTTTGTTTTTAGAGATTCATTGTCTACCAACATTAAGATGAACAATAATGAGCTGACCAGACAAATAAATCCTGGCCCCTGTGATGGCTGACATATTGCCTTTAGTGTTTCATCTTCCTAATGTGTAATTAAAATCTTTAAAGAGCTGGACATGGTGGCACATGCTTGTAATTCCAGCATTTGGGAGGCTGAGACAAGAGGATTGAGGCTTGCAGACAGACTCAGCTACTTAGTGAGGCCCTCTGAAACTCAGTGAGACACTGTTTTAGAATAAAAAATTTAAAAATAGGGTAGGTAGTGTAGCTCGGAGGTAGAATGCCGCTGGGTCCCATCTCCAGTACCGAAAAAAAAATCTTTAAAGACTGAGATAGGTGTATCTCAGGTTCAAGGACAGCCCTAGCAAGCAGTGAGATTCTTATACACACACACACACACACACACACACACACACACACACACACACACACACAAATATCGTACAAATTTCTGAGTAATAAGACCTCTGAACACTTTTCAAATTGGTTCACTTACTTCAAGTGAAAAAACTTAGAGATGGCCAGGTGTGGTGACACACGCTTGTAATCCCCACCCCTGGGAGGCTGAGACAGAAGGATCACACAGGTTTGAAACCAACCTCAGCTACTTAGTGAAGCTCTTAGCAACTTAGTGAGACCCTGTTTCCAAATAAAGTATAAATAGGTCTGGGAGTATACCCTGGAGGTAGAAAGCCCCTGGGTTCCACCGTCAGTACCACCAAAAAAAAAAAAAAAAAAAAAAATTGAGAGGTGGTTTCATGAAGGGAATGTTTTCATGTTTAAGTGTAAAATTCACAGAAGACAAATACTGTCATCGAAGAAACTGCACAAGAACCTTCTCTAGAAATACCCAGTTAGTTGCATTCACATTAAAATATGTTACATTTTCCTTGGATTGAAACAATACTAAATTCATCCCATTTAAAAAATGGATAATGTAGCCGGGCGTGGTGGCACACGCTTGTAATCCCCACTCTTGGGAGGCAGAGACAGGAGGATCGCACAGGTTCGAAGCCAGCCGCGCGCGCTGGCTTAGGAGACCCTGTTTCCAAATATAAAATGTAAAAAGAGGTCTGGGAGTGTAGCCCGGAGGTAGAAGGGCTTCCAGGAACCCCAGTACCATCAAGAAAAAAAAAATGGATAATGTTAAATGGATAATGTTGAAAACCTAGTTATCTCTATGCTCCTACAATGTTATTGAAATAATGCCATATATCAGCCTTCAATAAAAGTGGAGTATTGACTACATTTCAGGATTTTATTAATGGATTTTTGGTGACTTTGTGACCATATTGGTGGAGTATGATTCAAATAACTTTAAGTGATGACTAACTTGAACAAACTTATCACTGCTGGCACCATCAGTTACAAGTTACCTGGGAAATATTCTATTAGGACAGATACATATTTTGAAATATAACATTAAAAAATATTTTGTTAGCTGTTAAATTTTTCTGTTACTTTAAATATCACTCATTGAGATATTCGTAACTACATTTCATGATGAGTTCCAATTACCACTTCCTATTATGTCTTGTTGAACTCCTGCTCAATTATACATAATATGGTTTGTATATGAATAAAAAATGTTTTCTAGAAAGGAATCATAGCCCTTTTAATTTCTGAATATGCAAATGATAAAACTGTGCTCTATTAGCTTTTTTTTCCCAGTTCATACAGTGACTTGCTAGAAAAGCCTATACTAGAAACCAAGGAAAAATCTGGTGTTCTTTCCTCATCACCCATTGCCTCTGATTCCTACATTCTGTATTTTGTTGCCCTATATTAAATCCATGGCTATAATTTTAGGTTCAATTATTTGGAAGGCGTTGGAAGTTTCATGCACTAATAGTGCGAGTAAACATTGTTATAAACACTTTAGAAAACTGGTAATTTTTACTAAAATTAAACATACCACAGACCTTATGACCTTATGACTCAGAAAATTCAATCTTAAGTATAATCCAATAGAATTTGTGTGTGTGTGTGTGTGTGTGTGTTTGTGTGTGTGTTTGTGTGTTCCATCAGAGGAAATGTACATGAATGTTCGTTGCAAAACTTTCTCTGTGGCCCTAAACTGGTACCTTTTAAAATAACAATCAGTGCTGGAATGATAAATCAATTATAATATGTTTGCATAACTTAATATTATATGATGCTGGGCGTGATGATGCATGCCTGCAATCCCAGTACTTGGGAGGCTGAGACAAGAAAAATCACAGGTTCAAGGATATCCTCAGCATTGTAGCAAGATTCTCAGCAACCTAGCAAGATCCTGTTTCAAAATTAAAAAAAAAAATTAAAAAGAGGTTTAGGGGGTATACCTGAGGTAGAATGCCCCTGAGTTCAATACCCAGTGCACAATTAAATAAATGCTCTACAACTACATACAATAATGTAAATGGATCCCACAAATATAATTCAAGGCAAAAAATTAAACAAAGCATACTGTGCATGGTTTTTCAAGGCCATCCTGGACAACTTAATGAGATCCTGTCTCAAAATAAATAATAAATAAATAAATAAATAAATAAATAAATAAATAAATAAAGCTGAAATATAGCTCAGTGGTTAGAGTTACCTTGTTCAGTCTCCAGTATCAAAAATATTTGGTTAATTATATACTTATGGTTTCTGCTCTTTATGCTATTGCTATAATGTTAAAGCACGCAAAACATTTTCACAATGGGAAAATACTATCATAGATATCAGTTTTGTAGATATGATCAGAGAAATGAAGCTCAAATAACATATACTGAACTGAATATGCATTGTGTAGTAAGCCCTTTCTCATGTGACATAATACTGATGAATATTATCCTGATTCTCAAGGACAATATGTGCCTAAGGCTACACAGCTAATAACTCCCTTTATAAAAACACTAGTTATCTGATTACACAGTCCTAAGAAAAAATAAGTCCTTTAAATAGAGCTATGTGTGGTGGTGCATGCCGTTAATCCCAGTTCTTGAGAGACTGAGACAGGAGGATGGCAGGTTTGTGGCCTGTCTCAGCAATTTAAGGAGTTCCTCTGCAAATTAGTGATACTCTGTTTCAAAACAAAAATTAAAATAGTGTTGGGGAGTGTTGTAGCTCAGAAGCAGAATGCTCCTAGGCTCAATCCCCAGTACCCCCCCCCACATCCAATGGACTGAAAAGCTTGAGTTTTGAGTTCTAAGAGCTCTAGCCTTATTCACCGATTAATTAATCTGACAATACCTAAGTAGTTGCCATGTGACTATGGACCAGGGATAAATAGATGGAGGGATGGATAGATATAAATATATACACATATCTATGACAAAAAGATATCTTATGGGATTCAGTCATTTTCCTTATCTGTAATGCTAAAATATAATTGTTGGTCTAAATGATTTCAGAAGTCTCTGGCAGATTTAACATCAAGTTTGCCATTTTCTCAAAGGCAAACTGACATACATGAGGATCTAGTTTGTTGGCCATTATTGTGAATGATAGAAAAAAATATGGTCAAATGAGTTTCAGAAATGCCACGTGACTTAAAGTGAAAGAAATGTGTTTATTGAGATTTTCTAGAAGCCAGTAACATTCTAATGTGCAACAAATAAAGTTTGTAGCATCTCTCAAATTAATTTAACTGTGTAATTCCTGGTATCCTATGGGACATACTTCCTAAGAAAAAGTTCTTGGGAAAAATACTAAAACCAAATTCAAACCACAGAAAGTTAGCTGGAAGTTAACCTATTTTGTGTTATTCATTTTTTGATGAGGCAATCAAAACAGAAGAAGTTATGTTCCTAACCTTCAAATCAGCATAATTACACCTCTTCTAACGCATAGAGCTAAGATACATATATAATGATGTACATGAATTCCTTTTCATAAGTATATAAAAACTGGGAAACATACCACTTTGGTTCTCCAGATTGGCAGACTATTGCTTCTCATTTGTTTGCAAACTTTTGTTTGCCAAGTAAACAACTATATTACTAGCACCCCTGGGCGTATACTACATTTAAAAGTCAAAATATTTTGACTTGTGTGTCATTTATACTTTGTGCTTCTGACCATGAAAGAGTTTGAGTTTTATTTCTTCACTGTTTCAAAAGCTACTATTGCAACTCTCACCCTCTAGAAACCAAGAAGAATCTACTAAAAATACCATAGTGAAGTAATTGCCTTTAGTTTGTTTTCCTAGATGACATTACTAACAATTTGGGGGCTATAATTTAATAATATTATGATCTTTCATTATCCGGCAGTTCATAACAATTTAAATGAAGTAATTTTTAAGATGTATTCTTGGCTAACAGTTAAGTGTGTGGGTAGTAGATTGCTCCTCATCAAGAAATCATGAGTAATAGGGAAAGAATATTGACTTCAATTAAACTATAATAGATGTTATAGTATATTTCATTGTAGAACAAAATATCAAAAGATGCACTGAAGCCTGAAGCTGGTTATACTGAGCTCAAGTTAATTGTAATACCATTCATTAATCTTTAAATAGGTTATACTTAAGATTATTAATAAAAATCAATTGTATTGCAAATGAGAGGGAAAAAAGGGGGATTGCGTTATAAAGACAAATGAGAGCTGCTTTCACCTCTGGGTAATTCATGCAAATTCCCATGACCAATATGAATAGAAATAACTAGAATGAGCTTTGTGATTATAAAATTAGAGTCTAAAATGTGGTATTTGATCCATCACATTAGAAAACTAATATGTACTATCTCCTATGTGCTATATCACTTCTTTCTTTCCAATAACCCAAGGAAGAGTTTGTTTTGTCCACCTGAATTTGCAGAGAGCTTTCTTTCACAGTCATCAGTCAACTTAATGCTTCAGAAGTCAGATAATTAAATAGTAATTTTTATTTATTTTGAACTTTTCCTGATTTAATTTGGTGTGCCATCTTTAAAAGAAACTTTGACACTAATAACCACACAAATATTTAATCTAAATATTTATAGTTGAGAGGAGTTTTTATGAATTTTTAGGTAGATTTTCCCTTTAACTTATCTTTTTATTTTCATAGTTTTTGCTTAGGTAAATCTTAAAGTAATTCTGCAGAGTTATGTACCAGCTTATGGTGTAGTATTTACCAAGTCTTTTTGCAAAAAATTCTTTAAATACATTTTATTTCTCACTGTCAATTTTATCACCTACTTTCCAACATTTAATTATTTTATCATTAACATTCCCTGGTTGAGACAACAATTGAACATTCCCTGGTTGGGAAAACAATTGAAATTTTCTTTTCTGGTGGTGAGGATAATACATTTTGTTAAGATGACTTGAAATTGTATAGATGCCTGATCTAGTTATGAAATGGAAAATGTACTTATTTCTCAAATAAGCATGGTGAAAATATTTTGAGAATTGGAAAAATATAATAAAAATTGATCACTTAAAATATTATTGGATTCAAAGAACACCAGGAAAGCCCACCTATTGCTAATAACATCAGAGAATCCCCCCAAACGTTCAGGAAGCATTTTGTATCCTTGGACCTAAAGTGATTTACTACATAGTTGGAAAGCAATATTTTGTTGTGTTTTTTGTTATAACTGATATTCTGTTATCTAAATCTTCCTTCATTCCATGAGATGAGTCATATAGAAGTTTACTTATTCCAACCAGAAGAAAAGGGCCAGAACTAATACTCTAGGTAAAGGTAACTGACAAGAGCATACCTATCTCTTGCATTTTTTTTTACTGTGGAGCATGAATCTCAACAGTTAATAAGAAAGAACTCCTTATAGGAATAAAGAATTTGTTAAAAATGACAAGAAGAAATCTGAAATCACAGTTGGCTTCAGAAAATTAAATTCTGGTCAGTTGCTTAGAAATACATTCAAGTTTATTATTCCCTTTTCCATTCTCCTATGTCTGGGGTTGTTAGATAACTATGTTGTGATGTAAAAGCATTGAGACAAAGTTGCAGATGGAAATATTTGGAGATAACTTGAAAACTCTAGACAGCATTAAAATCAGCAGGTCCTAATGATTGGTGACTCAGGATCCTAAAGGCAATGGTGCATGTTATTGCAAAGTTCTCTGCTGCTATTTTGAGGAAGTTTCTCGGAACAAAAGAAGTGCCAGAAATCTGAAATAGAGCTCAATGCACAATTTTCCCAAAAGGATGCTCTTGGAAAATTGTGGACCTGTTAGCTTAAATTTGGTACCTGGGATGATAGTGGAAAAAGTCATTATACTGTCAATTTAAAAATGCCTAGAGGGGCATAAAATGCTGAATAACGAGCAACATGGCTTAACAAAGAACAGCACATCAGGTACATTTTATTTCCCTCTCACAAATTGGAATCATTTGTAGAGAGGGAGGAAAGAATCATATACCTGCAAACATCATTTTAATATTTTCATCTTACCAAATCTTAAATTCCCCATATTCTTTAAAATTAGTCTTTAGAGTAAGTAATTACTGTGTTATTTCAGAGATCCTGAGAAATTCTTGATACTTTCCATAATAAACTAAATATTTAGTACTTTATTTCTCTGACTTAAGGCTCTTAAGCACTACTGATAAGATTGATGGCTGAAAAAAATTACTAAACTTTTTGAGTCAAACGTACCATTTCTGTAAAATTGTTCTTTTCCTGCCCTCTGAATCTATTACTGAAAATAGATACTACAGTTTAGACTTTGAATATCCTCCAAAGTCTGTGTGTTAAAGGCCTTGTTATCAGTCTACATACAACTATTGGGAGGTTGTAGAAGCTTTAGGAGGTAAGATCTACTATGAAGAAGTTATGTCACTGGGAGTATGTCCTTGGAGGGTGTATTGAAATCTGAGATTATTTTTCCTGTCTGTTTTGCTTTTTGAAACCATGGTAAAAAAAATCAAAACAAAACAAAAAACTTTGCTCCACCACACACTCTTTGCCATGATGCACTGCTTTGCTACAGAACCAAAAGCAACACAGCAACCTCTAAAACAGTGGGCCAAAACCTGTCATATTTTTAGGTTCATTATCGTATATATTTTGTTACAGTAACAGAAAGCTGACTAACATGATAGGTAACATGTAAGATAGCATTTTAAGTTTATTAATTAAATACAAGAAGTACATTAAAGGAATACATACATAGATATGCATACATGCATAAATACTATTACACAGACACAACAATTAAATAAAAGTTAAACTTATGTAAAAAATTACTTGAGATAACTATGATGAAATGGATAATAACTAACATGAATATAGTGTTCACTATCTGTCAAACATTAATTAATGAGAAGTTTAACCTATTAACATTAAAAACACAAAATAAATTTACTTAATAAAGAATTTATAACCTATACATTTTAAGGATCTAATTATTTAACCTAATGACAGAAGTTAAGTGATGTATAAAACCCAGTAAGAAATATTTTATTTTACTTGGTACGATTAAATCTTTATTATGGAAGATGAAACTATGTTTACTTGGGGAAAAAATGTAGGTGTTACATGGTTATTTTAGAAGAATACAACTAAAAATATTAAAAGCAGGTAAGGGACTGAAAAGGAATTTAAGATATTTTATTTGGTGTGTGTGTGTGTGTGTGTGTGTGTGTGTGTGTGTGTGTAAGAGGAAATGAGGAGGGAATGGAAATTGCATTCTTGCTTTAGGAAAATAGCCTAAGCCTGACTAAATGAGAGTGAGAATTTTGATTAATTAATTCAGTATATGAATGCAGTAAATATTTATGTCCTGTCTAGTACTGCTTGTTATTGCATTGAGAAAAAAAATGTGACCTTATTCCTAACAATGAAGAGTTTATAATTCACTAGGAAGACAAAAATAACATAGTCATTTAAATGAAATGAGAATGCATACAATTCTTAGTGAGCTAGTGCCACATTAAGTAATTAAGACAAAAACTGAGATCAGCAATCTAGAGAGTAAAGAAATGAAGGTGGGCCATGCTACATATATTTTTCCCAAACTCTGAATTCTCCTTCTTCTCTACTCTTTCCACCCAGTTGAGATTAGATCTCTTCATTCTCTTAACTATTTACCATCTCCAACCTCAACAACAGTGTACATATAGTGGGGTTAGACCCACATTCTGTACTCACAGGTATCTTGAACTTGCCTGTAATTATAATGCAGAGTTCTTCACACTTTGTATTGGAACTGTCTATTTGCTTGTCTGTGCTCCTTGGTAAAATGTGAGTTTCTTGAAAGCAGGCAGCAGACTTTATTTATTGCTCTATCTCTTACCTACTACACAGCTTAGCATATATTAAGATTAACACTTGAGGAATAAAGAGAGAAAATAAATGATGTACCAGTACCAAAAGAATTTCTTCCATTATTACAACTTTACAACAATAAGTGGCCGACAGACATTCCTCAAAATGCTAAAACTGACACGTAAGACTAATGATCCTGAGATCTTGTCACTTCAAGTGTGTGTGCTCACTTACAATCATGTCTGTACACTGCAATCTCTCCAGGCTTATTTCCTATGTGTTCTTTTTTTCCCCCACCATAGGCCACTCACATATAACTACATGCAGTTCTTTTAAATATGTTTTGTTCTCTGTAATCTTTGAGGGTTTTGCACATACTACCAGAATGTACTCTCTCCTCTCTCATCCCTTCCTGCAGGCCCTACACTTGCCACTTTCTTCATCAGATTAAATCTGACTTAGGTGTCACCTCTCTTTGAGTGCATCAACTTGGAGAATCTTGCTTTGACAATTCACCCTCGAATCCTTAACTGCAGTGATTTTGGTACACTGGGTCCATGCTTCAGCAGACTTTACTAATCTCTTAGTGAATTCTTCCATGAGTCCCTTGAGGAAAGAAGCAGTGTCTCATTTACTCCTTTATTAAGCAATGCTTAGTGAAGTACTTGGCATAAAATTCATTCACCATAATTAATGGAAGAAGGAATAAACTAATAGCCTTGAAGATTTCACAGAGTAGTTAAATATAGCTAAAAAGTATCAATGTCTTACTATATACCAAGATCCATTCTACATACTTATATATAAACTCATGAAACAATCTCTAAGACCCTCCAAAATAAGTTACTTTTATTAGCTAATTTTACAAACAAATAAATAGAAGCACATAAATCAACATAATCTGTACAAGGTTATACACCCCTGGCAAGTGACAGAGACGATGCTCAAGAACTATATCATACTGTCTTTGCACTTGGAATCTACACTGGTCCATGAAAAATGAAACAGACTGAGAATGAGAGATGGCCGAATAGCACCACAGGAATGACATGAGTTAAAAAATAGAACATGATGTACAAAAACAAAGACACTGAGGAAGATGATATAACTTATAGTGTTTGAAATGTTTGTATTGGAAAATAGTGGAAGACAGACTTGAATAGGTAAATAGGTATGTTTTAAGTAGTACAGAATCCCAAAATGTAGAGTTTAGACTAAATAAGATGGGATAGCAACCCATATATTCTTTTTTTTTTTGGTGGTGGTATGGGGGTGGAACCCAGAGGCTTTCTACCTCCGGGCTATACTCCCAGACTATATATATATATATATAACACCATATATATTATATATATATAACATATATATATAATATATATGTTATATATAATATATATAAATATGACACCTAAGTCAGTTTTAATCTGATGAAGAAAGTGGCAAGTGTAGGGCCTGCAGGAAGGGATGAGAGAGGAGAGAGTACATTCTGGTAGTACGTGCAAAACCCTCAAAGATTACAGAGAACAAAACATATTTAAAAGAACTGCATGTAGTTATATGTGAGTGGCCTATGGTGGGGGATAAAACAGGGTCTCACTAAGTTGCTGAAAGCCTCACTAAGTAGCTGAGGCTGGCTTTGAACCCATGCGATCCTCCTGTCTCAGCCTCCCAAGCGCGGGGATTACAAGCGTGCGCCACCACGCCCGGCGCAACCCATATATTCTTGAGTGGTGTGATAAAATAACTTTGGGGAAGGTTAATATAGGAAATATTCACAATTAACAAGATTTGGGGAGATTGCCGATCAGCTGGGGTTTTCAGGTTAGTATTACTGGCATGGTTTCACCAATGTCCATGGCCCAAGTTTTATAAACAGTGGTATAAGAAAAATATATGTAACCGAAGATTAAAGATTTTTATGTGACTGATTCAAACAAAATTACTTAGTAATTATCTTTTGAGCAGGTCCTCTCTATCAAGGCATTGCATTAGATGTTGGGAAATGGTGGTGAAGGAGAGACAAATTCTTTCCATGTAGTATAGTAGGTTAGACAGAATCTTAATAAGGTGGGATATGTAATAAAAGTGGAAGAAGATATGGGTGTTTTGTGTTCCTGTGAAAGCATTTCCTGCTTTTCTTTAGACTGTTTCTCTAGAAGACTAAAGAAAATTCAACAAGTGGATTTTGATATATTCCACCCATCTTTACAGCAGAATACATTACTTCCATTATCCTTAATATTCAGTCATGGAGGAAAAGATATTAAAACAATTTTATAGCACTTATTAAAAAAAAGAAATAAAAGAGCCATGCATGGTGGCACACACTGGTAGTCTTGGTACTTGGGAGCTGAGGATCACGGCCAGCCTCAGCAACATAGAGACTCAGCAATTTAGTAAGATTCCATTTCCAGATAAAAAATAGAAAAGGACTGGGGATATAACTTAAAGCTCGAATTCCTCTGGGCTCAATCCCCAGAACTACACACACACACACACACACACACACACACACACACACACACACAAATGGGGTCCTTACAGGTCTAGAAGGCCAGGGGAAAATTCCTGACAGAGGCTACAAAGAGAGCTGACAATACCTAGAATTTCCTAAGATAAGGGTGAAAAGTAGAAGGACCCCCAAACCGAAAAAATTACATTATCCAAAGGATGTGTGATGGAAGAGAGGATACTATGTTCAAGAACTATAAGTTGTTCTATTTGGCTAGAACAGAGAAGGAAAATGATATGAGATGATGTCATGGAGGAAAGAAAAAACAAAATTATTTTTCGTAGATTGGTATCCATATTTTTGAGTAGATACCCAGAAGTCATATTGCAGGATCAAACATTTGTTTCCTTTTCATTCTTCTGAGGATCCTCCATACTGTTTCCTATACTGGTTGCACTAATTTGTAATCCCACCAACAATGTTTTAGAGTTGCCACTTTTTCACATCCTCACCAGCATGTGGTGTTGTTTCTGTTTTTAATGATTGTCATTTAAGTTGGAGTTAGGTGAAATCTCAGGGTAGTTTTAATTTGCATCTCTCTGATTGCCGATGATGTTGAGCATTTTTTATGCATTTATTGACTATTTATTTGAATCTCTTCTTTCATGAAGTGTCTGTTTAGTTCACTTGCCCATTTTTTAATTGGGTTATTTGTCTCTTTGGTGATTACTTTTTTGAGTTCTCTGTATATTCTAGATATCAGTCCTCTATCAGAGGCAAAATTTTTCTCTCATCTGTTGGCTCTCTGTTGAGGTTCTTTTTCGTTTTTCAGTGCTGGGGTTGGAACCCAGGGACATTCTCCCTCCAAGATACACCCCATGCCCTATTATTTACTCTTTATTCTGAAACAGGGTCTCACTGAGTTGCAAAGGTCCTCAATAAGTAGTAGTTCAGGCTGTCCTCAAATCGCAATCCTCCCACCTCAGCCTCCCAAATGCTGGGATTTCAAAGCATGCACCACCACGCCCAACTTCTGTTGAGATTGATAGTTTCCTTTGCTTTACAGATGCTCTTCAGTTAAATGCAATCCCACGTAGTTATCCACCTTTTAGTATCTTATGCCATTGTGGTCTTGTTGAGAAAGTTTTTACCTGTGCCTATGTTTTGCAATGTAAGGTCTCTGGTCTGATTTCCAAGTCTTTGGTCTATATTGAATTGACTCTTATGCAAAGTGAGAAAGTGGAGTTTATTTCCATTTTTCTACATTGTTAACCAGTTTTGCCAACACCATTTTTTGAAGAGGCTATCTTTGTTCCAGTGTATTTTTTTGGCCCCTTTGTCTAAAATCAATTGGCTGTAAGTGTGCGGATTTGTTTCTGAGTCTTCTATTCTGCTCCATTGGTTTATGTATCTGTTTTTGTGCCAGTACCACACTGCCTTTATTACTATTTAAACTACCAAACTAATGCATGCATGTCTATGTTCACAGCCATACAATTCACAATTGCCAAACTATGGAACAAGCCAAGATGTCCATCAACAGATGAATGTATTACAAAACTATGAGATATGTACAAAATGGAATTTTACCCAGCCATAAATAATAACAAAACTATGTCATTTACAGGGAAATTGATGGAACTGAAGAACATTATGCTAAGTGAAATGAGTCACAAAAAATAAGAAATTGAATGTTCTTCCTAATATGTGGTAGTTAGGGAGAAAATGGGTCAGGAGGAACTCTAAGCAAAGAAGGAGAAACCATACATGTGCAAATGTGACCCCCCTGAAGGGGATGAGAAGGGAGAAGAGAAATTCCTTAATGTACATCATGTACATTTACAAAAATATTAAAGTCAATCACTAACCCAAACATGAATAGGAGAGAGGGAGAGATATGGGGTGAAAATTGAGTAAGGGCTAATTGAGTGATGTGTGCATTTATACCTCTACCATCTTATATTCCATTAAGATGTATGACTACAATTCACCAACAGAAAAAGTTTTGAAAAAGAAAAAGAAACTATAGATGAACAAAAAAGTTGACCTAACTGAGGGGGGATAAGAAGAGGGAAGAGAGAAATTTCCTAATGCACATGATCTACATTCACAAACATAAAAATCAATCACTAAGCCAAAGAAAGAGAAGGGGGAGGGAATTGGGGAAGGGCTAAATGCCTCTACTATCTTGCACTCCATTAAGATATATGACTAAAATGCACCAATAATTTTTAAATTACCAGTAAAAATAAATAAATGAATAAATAAATAGTTATGCTTGAAGAAAAAGTGAAATTATACAAAATATTTTAAGATGTTGCAAATAAGTTTTATCCTGTTATCAGAGATATTTGAGGAATTTTAAGAGGTTTAGGGATCAGTTCATATGATTGGATTTATTAATTTTAAAAGGCCTTCTCGAGCCGGGCGTGGTGGCGCATGCTTCTAATCCCCACGCTTGGGAGGCGGAGACAGGAGGATTGTGCAGGTTCGAAGCCAGCGGCGCTGGCTTAGGAGACCCTGTTTCCAATTTTTTTTTTTTTTTGGTGGTACTGGGGTTCCTGGAAGCCCTTCTACCTCCGGGCTACACTCCCAGACCCATTTTTACATCTTTTTTTTTTATTTGGAAAGAGGGTCTCTTAAGCCAGCGGGCTTCGAAAACTGTGCGATCCTCCTGTCTCCGCCTCCAAAGCGCCGGGATTAAAAGCGTGCGCCACCACACCCGGCTGACCCTGTTTCCAAATTTAAAAAAATATAAAAATTATGTCTGGGAGTGTATCCTGGATAAGGGTTTCCGGAACCCCAGTACCACTAATAATAATAATAATAATAATAATAATAATAATAATAAATTTTTAAAAGGCCTTCTCATATTTTTCTTTTTTATTATGCTTATAGTGGTGCACTGTAATTATACACCATACTGAGGTATTTAGTGATAGGAAAGTACATGCACACGACTCATGGGACACTTCCTTCTGGGTCTCACCACCTCTCTACCCTTCCCCATATAGGCCTTTGAGATTGGCATTGGTAATTTAATATACATTCATAGGATTATTCATAGGATTATTTCAACTGTTACTTTTCTAATGGACTGGTAGACTAGATAAACTGTCTTGCCCTTGAAATCATACCAAATAAAAATGCTGAGTTAATTATTATTCATGTGTATTGGCTTGAAAGTAAGAAATGTACAGTAAAAATAAGTAAAAATTAAGGAATATAAGAAAATGAAAGAAATGGACAAAGTATTGAGAAAAGCTTATAGATGAAGAGGCTCTTCCAAATATGATAGACTTGAAGTTCAATATTTATGATCTTATAGAGTTTAAGGAGCAGGCCAAACTTGGCATAGTGGTCACACTTGTAAGTCATATACTTGTGAAGGTGAGATGGGAGGATTACAGGTTCACAGCTGGCCTTAGCAACTTAGTGAGGCTCTCAGAAACTTTGAGAGACCTTGTTTCAAAATTCTACTCACAGGTAGAATGTTCCTGGGTTCAATCCCTAGTCCACTCCCTACACACACACACACACACACACACACACACACACACACACATACACACACACGCGGCCATAAATCTCAGAACCTATAAAGTCTAATAGGAGAAGCCTACAAAATGCTTGAACTTCAAAGAAATAATGCCATTCTGGTAGTATGAAATAGAAATAGATTGGCTATTTTTAAATTTAAGCTCTATGTTGTACTGTTGTTAATCACTGAATTGATTACATTAGACTAATTATCTTCAGAAAAACTAGAAGCTCTGGAGAATATATTTTTAAAAAGCATTTGAAGGCACTGACAAAGGGAGAAAGGCAGGAAGATGATAGAAGTTGATATCAGCATAGAAGTGATAGTGAGTTTCTCATTTTGTATGACCCTTAGCCAAGAGGTCCCAGTCATAGTATTGGGAAGCAAAATTTCAGGTTGAAACCCTAAATTGTTACTGGCTTGAAAAATTATAGACAAAAGTCTGAGGCAATCAAACTAGTTGGAAATTGAGGGGCAAAATTCCAGAACAGGATAAAGCCATAGTTAGGGGATGCCAACTGTGCATATAAGTTCATTGCAAATCTTTGATTGGGTTTTAAACCATGCATGCATAAAACAATTCAAGGAGCTAAACAAAGCCAGAAAAACTTAACTGATATTTCAGTTAAGGAATTGATTCAGACAAACAAACTCTATACCTTAAGAAAAATCAAATACTTTTCAGAGTGGAAAAACTTAGACCTTGATAAGTATAATGGCATAGATATAGAATGTCTCGCCAGCACACATAGAAACAAAGTAGCACTATTTGAGGCCAGAATTGGTTGCTAAGGAGGGGTCCCTGAGAATGTGGCCTTGGGATTGCATATGGTTCCTCCTCCCTTTGTTCACTTTCTTGTTTCTGGCCTTCATGATGTGTGAGCAGAGCCCTTGATCTCTACCTCTCTCTGCTTCTTGCTGCTATGCCCTGAGTACCACAGACCCAGCCTCACATAGACTGAGCCCTGAAATCTCCAAAAGTATGAGCAGAATAAATCTTCCTTCCTCTATGTTGTGTGGTCAGTTATTTTGGATCATGGAAGTGAAAAGGGTGTGTGAGACAGTAAGTCATACATACATGTTAAAATGTTTTATATGACCACTAAAGGAAAAGAAACAAAATGGACATCCCAGAATTTGACAAGAAAAAGCTTAAACTTCAAAAATTGTGATTAAAAATAGGTCAAAATAAAGCAAATTAGGTCAAAGAAAAAAAACGGAAAGCACATTTATGGGAAGCACATCTTTCAAGAAATATTATATTGGTAATTGCAATAAGCAAAAGTCTAAATTCTCCAGTTAAAGGCAAACACTGGAAAACCACGTAATAAAACAAAATCCAGGTATATGTTATCTTATAAGAAATGCACCAAAAATATATGGATACCAAAAGTTCAAAAGCAAAAGAAGAGAAGGCAATTACCAGACAAATGAAAGAAAGCTGGCATGACTACATCAATATTAGACAATATAAATTTTAATGCAAAAGGTTTTATTAGAGTTAAAAGGATCAAGTACTAATAAAATATTAACATCAAGAGGAAAATGTTACATTTCTAATTTTCTAAGTCTTATTATTTGAAATAAAATTTATATGAAAAACAGAAGGTACTAATAAATAAGATTATGAATGAGAAGGGAGATAAAAGTATGGACTTTTCAGATATAAGTATTAAGTAGACTTATTATAAATTATGCAAATGACTAAAATGGAAAAGAAATATAAATTATAGAATTAATAATTTGTAAGTACTAATTGAAAGAGCAATAAATATCTTAAATAATCTGTGAGCCATTAAAAACATCAAACCAATAGTTTAAAATACTCCTATAAATTATCTTGCCTTATTTGCTCCTCTATAGGATCTCCTTTTTCACCTGGAGTTCCTCCTATGACCCCTTTCACCTTAGCTTTCACATATTAGGGAAAGCATCCGATTCCTTACTTTTAGTGACTTACTAATCTTGCTTAGCATAATGTCCTTAAGATCCATCCATTTCCCTGTAAATTATGTAATTGTGTTTTTCTTTATCACTGAGTAAAATTCCATTGTGTACATATCCCACAGTTTTGTTATCCATTCATCTGTTGATGGACATCTTGGCTATTTCCATAGTTTGGCTATAGTGAATTGTGCAGCTATGAACATAGATACACATGCATTAGTTTGGAAGTTTGGTTTCCTATCTTTTGGGTAGATACCCAGAAGTGGTATTGCTGGATCAAATGGGAGATTTGTTCCCATTCTTCTGAGGATTCTCCATACTGTTTTCCAAAGTGGTTGCACTAACTGTGAGAATGGGAGGATTGGCATGATGTACTAATTCATATTATAGTCAACCACTAAGCCAAACATGAAAGAGAGGGATGGGGAGGTAGTGGCATGGGGACTGGGAGGGGCCTGGCTGAGTGATGTCTGCATTTATGTCTACACAAGTTTTTTGCTTCATCAAGATGTATAAATACAGTGCACCAATAAAAAATAGTCCTATAAAATTTTTGACTCTCAAATTTTACAAAACTTTTATGGAACATTTAATTAGTCATATACAAAACATTCCTATGCAATCACCCAGATACTAACCGAAATTATATTTCTATACGACGTATGAAACTACATTTTCCTACAATTTGGCCATGAGTGCGGCCATGTAACTACTACTTAAAAATGGAATGCAAGATGAAATTGGGTAAACCTACACACTAATGTGGCGTTAATTGGCAGGATGTACATGAATGGGATTAGTGTGTTATAAAAGAGGCTAAATAAGATTACTGCTGTGTCCTCACCTTTACTTTTCTGCCATAAAATTACACAGTAAGAAAACACCATTTTTGAAGCAAAGAAGGAGACCACATCAGACAGACGCTGAATCTGCTGATTATTTAGACTTCTTAGCCTCCAGAACAGTGAGCAATAAACTTTTGCTGGTTATAAATTAACCAGTACATGATATTTTGTTATAACAGACTGAACAGACTGCAATTAAAACCTATATAAAATGCTCCACAATCCCCACACTAAGAATATACCCTGGAATAGATGTTTCCTATTCTGAAATCTAAGAATAGGATTTAAAGGCCATATGAACTTTGATGGAAAACAACTGTTTCTTCTTCTGTGTTTTCTATAGTCTCTAAATGAAATTTAGCACTTCCTTTATTTGTGACTATAGTCAACAAACCTCATTGTATGAGTAGTGCCCATGACCTTGTCACCAAAGAAACAAAGACATTTTCGTATCACCTTACAAATATAAAAAACAGAATGTAAATATCCCTTATACTCATCACCACTTCATAAACCAGGGAGGTTATTAGCCCTAACCTTATATCTTGTTATTTAATGCATTAATAAAGATATTTGGTCCTATGTAACAAAATTTGTAATACTTGTGGTAGTCAGTATTCCACTGCTATAAAAAATACCTGAGATAACTTAAAAGGAAGAAAGGTTGATCTTGTCTTACAGCTATAGTTCATGGTTGTCCCAGGGACATTGGGGCCTATGACAAGGCAGAACATGGTGGCAAGAGCATATGGCAGCCATATGTTTACCTCATGACAACAAAAAAGCAATGAAAAAGAAGAGAGGGCTGGGGACAAAATACATCATTCAAGGCCACACCCCCCAATGACCTACTTTCTCTGACTTGTCGCTTCCTTCTACAGGTTGCAGCACCTCCAAGCAATCCATTCAGTGATGAATGCATAAATGGATTAATCAAATGGTGAAGTCAAACCCTGTGTACACTGTTGCATTGGAGATCAAGCCTTCAACACCTGAGCCTTTGGAGGACACTCCAGATCCAACCACAGCACACTTTGTCACTGTTTCAATATACTTATTTTTAATTTTGCAATTATATTTAGTGCATTGAAAAATTACTCTGAGAGAAATCCAATAAAGTATATTTATGAAAACATACTTAATTTTAATTGGTTATATTTGTAAATCTTTAATACTTTCTTAGAAATAATGAATGGTTCAATTGTTTATACCCAGGGTATACTTTTGTAACAAGTTGTATCACATAAATCTAAATAAACTATTGTGCATTTGAATTTATTTTCATTATGCTTTTGTTATTTAACAAGTCTTTCTTAGTGTGTTAATATTCTAATTAGTATCTTTTAAATAAAGCCCAATTATGTTTAAAAAAAAAGAAATTCAATAGACTTCACCAGATTCCCCCAAAGCTCTGTGGAACAGTTAAATAGCTCATATATTTTTTTAGAAAACCCTTTTTACACAAAACACACCAAGGACACACATTTAGATTATTTTAAAAATGTCCATGACCTAAGTATCTACCAACAGTTGGAGAGAAAAATGCAATGTAGTATATTACACTGTACATGACTATTTTGCTCTAGTGAAATGATTACAACTACATACAACATTTATAAATTTCAGGTGGGTGAAAACTGGAAGTTGTAAAAAATGTAAGTATATTATTCTATGTGAAGGAAGTAGTATAAAGACAGGGAAAATAAACAATGTATTATTTAGGGTTACATGTAGTGAAACTATAAATAAATGAAAGGGAACTATAAACACATAACTCGGGTTAGTGAGCTTCCTCAGAGTCAGGAGGAAAAGTATGGAATCTGAGATAGTGTTTTTTTTCTTAACCAGTATGGTGAGTGTGCAGAAAGTAGTCTGTCTTTGTTAGCCTCAGTTGCTATAATAAAACACCCTAAATTAGGCATCTTAAAAAAAACATATTCTAGAGGCTTGGAAGTCTAAGATCAAATTTAGAGCATGGTTGGGAAAGAGTTCTCTGGGGTCCCTTTTATAAGACTCTCATTCATAAAGGCTCCATCCTCACCTCGTAAAGCCTCTATTTTTTTGTTTGTTTGTTTGATTTTGCGGGTCTGGCGATGGAACCCAGGGGAATTCAACCTCCGAGCTACTCCCCCTGCCCTAAAGTTTTATTCTTTATATTGAAACAAGGTCTCACTGAGTTGCTGAGGACCTCACTAAATAGCTGAGGCTGCCCGTGAACCACGAACCTCAGGTCTCAGCCTCCTGAATGTTGGGATTACCAGCATATACCACCACGCACGTCTAGCCTCTATCTTTTAATATCACCATCATGGGGGGTTAAAATCTCAAATGAGGTCGGGTGTGGTGGCGCACACTTGTAATTCCCGCGCTTGGGAGGCAGAGACAGGAGGATTGCGCAGGTTCAAAGCTAGCCTCGCTGGCTTAAGAGACCCTTTTTCCAAATAAAAATATAAAATAGGTCTTGGAGTATAGCACAGAGAAGGGTTTCCAGGAACCCCAGTACCACCAAAAAAAAATCTCAAATGAGAATTTTAGAAATACACAGCCATTCAGTTTATAGCATAAACATAGAATGATTCTTTATAATTTACATGTATTTCTTTTTCCTTTGTCTGTTCAATACAGTTATTCCTATGTATCTATTGGGGATTGGTTTCAGGATACTCCCCCTTGAACACTTAAATCCTTTGCATAAAATAGTATAATATTTGACTATAATCTATACACAGCATCCTATATCCTTTAAATAATTTCTAGATTACATATAATACCTAATATAAATTATTATTATTCTAAAGTACTAGGTGTTTTCCAGAGCAAACAGAGGTAGAGCTAATGAGATAGATGTTGTGAAAGGTATGTGTTTAGAAGGGAAATGAAGAGCTCTGTTTCAGACTTTATATTTTGAGAAGTCTTTGAGCATTCCCACTTAAAAATATCACTAGGTGATTACTATTTTTATATTTGCTACATAGGCAGAAAGATAATAACCATAACATTTAACCAGAAAGGAACTCTCAGTCCATTTTTCTCTCCAAATCTGGAAAAAATATCTTAATGTCCATACCTCTCAAATGATATAGGTGAATTTGGAAGTTGCCAGTAACAGTTTATACAAAGCAATTCTATGCTTTTGCCACTAAAGTGCTAAAGCAAGGGATTCTTCCATTTGTGATTTTTCTTGTCAGAGAGTATTTTCTGCCTTTATTCAGAATTTCCTTCCAATATTCAATGCTGATTCAGATTCTAATAAGGTTTCAGTATATAATTTATAATACCATATGTTGGGCTTGTACCTTAAGCATTACAGTTGTGCAGCAAGACCAATGCCAGGGCCTGTGAGGCTGGGATCAGAGCCTACTGTGTGGCGAGGCTGATGCCAGAGCCTGAGAGGGAAGGGATCAGAGCTTGACATGCAGTGAGGCCAGTGGTGGGGCCTGCTGCACAACAAAAGTGCAGCAGGTCCCTGCAATCGTGCAGTCAGGTAGCACTTGAAAATGCTTCTGTCTCACTCCATCTCTCTTCAGATCTCCAGATCCAAGTGACCGCTATTAAAAAATTGGGTGTGAGTGGATCATCTTGTCAAAGTCACTCACTATCATGATATCAACAAATGGGAAATAGTGTAGAAAATAAAAGTAGGACTTCAAAGGGAGAGATAAACTGTAATTGATTGGGTGTGGAGAGGTGGAAACTCTAGTGCATTGTTGGTAGGATTGCAAATTAATGCATACACTTTGAAAGATGACATGAAAGATCCTCACAAGAATGAAAACAAATTTACCATATGACTCAGCAATACCAAATATGGGTATCTACCCCAAAAAATGAAAACCAAAATACCAAACCAACACACAAGTATCTAAGTTCATAGCTATTCAATTCATCATTCCCAAACTATGGAACAAGCTAAGATGTCCATCAAAAGAGAAGTGGATTACAAAACTAGGGAATATGTACACAGTGGAATTTTGCCCAGCCATAAGAAAAGCAAAATTATGGCATCTACAGGGAAATGTCACAAAAAATAAGAAATCCCAAATATGTGAAAATTAGAAAGAAATGGTAACAGGAGGAACTTTAGTTGAAGAAGGGGCCCTATAGAGGAGCACTTAGGGGGACCTATCTGAGAGGATTGGAGGGAGGAAGATGGAAACTCTTTAAAGCACATGATGTACTTAAACATATCAAAGTCAATCACTAAATCAAGCAAGGGAATGAGGGAGGGGGAAGAAATGGAATAGGGATTGAGTAAAGTCTAATTGGTTGATGTGTACAAGTATATTTCCACAAGTTTCTTATCCCATTAAGATGTGTGACTACTATGCACCAATAAAAATATATTTAAAAAGATTACAGTCATCCCATAATTGCATCATTTATATCAACTAGTATCTTTTGAGTTTTTCCCATTTTTATACTTTTTGTAGTGCATTGCAATTTTACAGCATAATAAGATTCAAGAAACATACATGTCTATGTTTTTGGTGTTACTTTCTTCTGTATAAAGACTGTTTAATGTTAATGTGACCTGCCTAAGGTCAAATAGTCATAATGTGGCAGAGTGTAAGCCCAACCTAATCTGTTGGTTCCCTGTGATCTTGTGTTTATATCTTATAGTGGTTAGATGATGAAAAAAAAGTACCAGCTCTTGTGTCCTGTGTAATTGTACTCTAAAGACGTTTGCTGTATGTTTTTAGATTTGCATAATGGGATTAGAAATTAGAATTCTTGCTCCAGGTAGCTAAAGTAACATTGTAATTAAAATAAAAAAAATGAATCTGGCTGTAAATCAAATATATATATCCTCGTGATTCTATTTATTATTATTAGATTTTTTTTACTGGTACATTGAAGTTATACCTAATAATTATACATACTATGCTAAGTATGAAGAGTATTGGTATAGGTAGAAATTCCTCAGATAAGCTGAGGATGGTGGTGCACACTTATAATCCCAGTACTTGGGAGGCTGAGACAGGAGAGTTGCAGGTTTGTGGCTAGCGTCAGCTACTTAGTGAGGCCCTCCACAACTTAGTAAGACCCTTTCTTATTAAGACAGAGTTAGAATACCCCTGGGTTCAATCCCCAGTATTGCAAAAAAAAAAGTAAGTAATTCCTCAGATATAGAATATACTTTGATGTGCTAACTGAATAGTAAATTCTTACTCTATTTAAGAAACTTGTATTTAACAATGCTTTAGTTGTTTAAAAGATAGTCTTACTAAGAAAGCTTTAATTAGCTAGGCTTGGTGGCTCATGCTTGTAATCCCAGCACTTGAGAGGCTGAGACAGGAGGATTGCACAGGTTTGAAGCCAGCCTCAGCTACTTAGTGAGGCTCTCAGAAACTTAGTGAGACCCTGTTTCCAAATAAAATATAAAAAATAGTTCTGTTAGAATAGCCCATAGGTATAAAAGCCCCTGAGTTCCACCCTAGTACAACAAAAAAAGAGAAAGCTTTAATTTAAAAAACTTACCTGGAAGACTTCCGGGAAGATGGCGACCAAGAAAAGCAGCGTTTAGGAGTCCTGCTAACAATTGTTTTCTAATGCCACAAAATCAGTGCTTTTCATAGCCAGAAAACACTATCAGCAGAGAAATAAAAAATGTAAACAAAAGGGACAGAGAAAAAGAAAACAAGAAGAACAACCAGAGATCAGAAAAGAAACCAGTCCAGATTGCAGAGCCGCACCAGCGCCATCATGCATCACAGCATCAGGCTACAGAGAGGAAAGGTAAACAAGGAGCTGAAGTGAGCAGCTTCAGATCATTTGGGTGTAATTCACCAGTTTTTTCAGTGCAAAGAATGTCTAAAACTCCTAGTGGCCAAGCTCATCACGCCTTCCACAGACTCGGAGCTCAAATCCAGAAAAGAAATACTCCAGCCTCATGGCCAAAGGCATGGCAGCAGTGCAATATTGCCAGCAGCTCCAGCCTCAAGGCCAAGGGCGTGGCAGTGTCACCATATTGCCAGCATCTGAGGCGAGTCCACCACGCCTGTGATGGCGCACACTATAACCCTGAGTAAAATTGTGGCAGAAAATCCCCAGGATAATCTCACTGGGTCTGAGATTTTGAAGTCCAACCCAGTGAAGGAGTAGTGGTGGCAGAGAACCACACCTGAGTCACAGCTCCCCATGGGAAAACGCCCAGCCTGGTACCCCCAGAGTTTCGCTCAGCCTCAATGAACTCCCTGGGTCTGAGACTTAACGATATAACCCAGTAAAGGAGTAGTCGCGGCTGAGATTACCACAAACTTGAGATGCAGAGCACCCTAAATGAAGTCGTGATGACCTGGGCAAGAACCCAGAGAAAGCACAAACTTCTGAAATCATGGGAAAGAGGAACAACAATAGAGTAATGAACGCCCATAAGCCCATAATATCAGAACCTGATAATGCAGAAATTCAGAGATCACCAGAAGATCAAATCAGGAATATAACTGTAGAAATAATATAGGATTTTCAAAAAGAATTTAGAGACTCTAAAAACATAAAGGAAGCAGTAATTGAAGTAAAGGCATCAATTCAAACAATAAATAATCCATTAGACCACATGGAGAATAGAATCTCACTCCTAGAAGATGATCACTCCAAAAACGAACACATAATTTATAACTTAGAAAAAAAATCAGACAGCAGGAATCTGACATTGAAGAAATATGGGCCCATTATAAGAGAGCTAACCTAAGAATAATTGGAATAGAGGAGGGAAAAGAAGGTGAAACCAAAGGGATCAATAAAATCTTCAAATAAATAATAGTAGAAAATTTTCCAAACATAGACTAAGAAGTCGATACACAGGTCCAGGACACTTATAGAACTCCCTTTAGACAGGATCAGAGAAGAGGTTCCCCACGCCACATAATTGTCAAAATGACCAATGTGGAAGCCAAGGAGAGAATCTTAAAGGCAACAAAAACAAAAGGCCAAATGACATTCAGAGGCAAACCAATTAGAATCACTCTAGACTTCCCAAACCAAGTCATGAAAGCCAGAAGGGCTTGGAGTAACCTATTCCAAACTCTGAAAGAAAACAACTTCCAGCCAAAAAATTTCTACCCAGCAAAACTATCTATCAAATTATATGGGGAAATAAGCTTCCATGACAAACAGAAACTGAAGGAATTTATGTCTTCAAAACCAGCGCTAGAGAAAATACTCAAAGAGATTAACTGCAAAGAAGAAATAGGTAATACACACCAGAACCAGAAAAACAAGATTTTCCATCCAGCAGACAACTAAGCAAAGAAGAATATATTCATGTGTTTATTGGTTAAAATCTTTGGAGATTCAATATTTATTTCAGTTTTTACCTATCTCTAAATTGTATTGATTGCTTTTATTGTTGCTAATTTTTAGGATTTCTATTTGGAATATTAATGTAACTTCAGATATAGCATTTGGAAATATTTTATCCCATTTTATCAATAACTTTTAACTCTGTTTAATTATCTTTGGATGTACAATATCTTTTTATTTTTTAGAAAGTTTGTTTGTTTACCCTTCTGTTGCCTGTGCCTTTGAAATCATATCCAAGAAATCACTGCCAATTTAAATGTTGTGAAGTGTTATGACCCAGGTTTTCTTCTAAATGTTTATAGTCGTAAGATTTACATTTAGGCCTTTATTCTATTTTGAGTTAATATTTGTATATGGGATTAGGTAAGTGTCTAATTTTATTTTTTCATGTAATTATTATTTTTCAACAATATTGAGCAAAATATTATTCTTTCACCAAATGTTTTTGGAAACTTTGTCAAAAATAACGTGACCATATATGGAAGAATTTATTTCTAGGCTTTTTATTTTACTCCACTGATTTGTATATCTGCCTTTATAGCAGTACTACACTGTTCTGATTTTTGTAGCTTTATAAGGTTTGAAGTCAGAAAATGTACATCTTCTAGCTTTGTTCTTTCCTGAGATTGTTATGGGTATGTAGAGTTCATAATTCATGTTAGGATAGATTTTTTCTGAAAAAAAATGTATGATACTTTCACCTTAAAAAAAGGAAAAAAATTCTCTGGTAAGAAAGAAAGCAAAAGGAAATGTTATCTCTAAGTGATCGAAAGTTCGATATCAGACAAATGAATCTGTTATGTGAGATTATCATTGTTAATTTCGGATAAATTGCTATAATATTAGATGTCAACCACTAAACCAAGCATGGGAAGGAGGGAGGGGGAGGGAACAGGGTGGGGATCTGGTAGGGGTTAACTGGGCGATGTGTGCATGTATGTCTACAAAAGTTTTTTTTTTTTATCCCATTATGATGTATGAATACAGTGCACCAATTAAAAAGTTTTAAAAAAAGCATTCAAAGTGATAATTGTCTTAAACAGAGGATTATATCATTATTTTATTATTTCATTCTCTTTGATTTTTAAAAGCTAGGAGTTGCAACAACGTCTTTTAGTTCCAAGTTGAGTTTTGTTTGACAAAGAGAGAACTTTTAAAGGAGGCCACTGTTCCAGATTTGCATCTTTTTCTAGTAGGATGGAAGATTTCAAGAGATTGGTTTTCAGTTGTGCTTTTCTGTTCTTTTCCATCTTAATATCGCCAGATGATTACTAAATGGCTCTATTTGGCTGTTTAAATGACACATTTGCTACCACATATCAGTCTGCTACATCTCACCTTGGACGTAATACCTTTTCACTTTGGGATAATCTGCCTGACAAAGACGTCCGTGGGGCAGGTTTTTCCAGGGAAAGATAATCAAAGTACCGTCAATAAGGAACAGAAATGAGCTTCAAACAATTGTACATCTATATAACTGAGATCCAGGACTTGAGAAACTTATGAAATAATTTATATTTTCATTTTGCTTCATAGTTTCCTATCAAATGTATCTCAGAGAAAATGATCATAATGCTTTTGTTTATCAGCCATGAAGTCAGGCTGGGTTTGCAGAGCTCAGGACATGGCATGGGGGAGTAGAGAAAGGCAGAGAACAAGATCTCAGCTCTCATTTCAAACAGGCTAGAAGCAAGGAAGAGAAAGCAAGGAGAGGAGGGACTATATACAATCCACAAGGCAACACCACAGGGATCCCTCTTGAGCCACCTCCCTGCAAGGCAAACAAGTTGGGCTGGGGGACATTCTAAATTCAAACCACAACACATTTCCATTTTTGTCTTTCACATACCACCATTGTTAACAATCAAATTTTATAGTTACTGCAATTAAAATAGAAAAGCAATAGGATTTCTTGCTAAAAAAAAAGTTGGTTTAAAATAGATGAACAAAAAATTCCCCAGATAGCCAGGCGTGGTGGCGCAGGCTTGTAATCCCTGCGCTTGGGAGGCGGAGACAGGAGGATTGCGCTGGTTCAGAGCCAGCCTTGCTGGCTTAAGAGATCCTGTTTCCAAATAAAGAAAGTATAAAAATAGGTTTGGGAGTGTATCCCAGAGGGAGAAGGGCTTCCAGGAACCCCACTACCACAAAAAAAAAAAAAAAATTCCCCAGATATATAACAAGAGGCTTAAAATATTTTCCTAATCAAGTAAACTTTTCTATAGCTTTCCATCCATAATAAAATATTTATTCCGTTTCTAGACTTTTCAGAGCTTTAATAAATCACCATTTTTTTTGCAGTACTGGGGATGGAACCCAGGAGCCCTCTACCTCCCAGATACACCCCCTGCCCTATCTTTTTAGTCTTTTTGTTTTTTGAAGCAGAGTCTCACTGAGTCCCAAAGGGCTTCACTAAAGAGCTGAGGCTGTCCACAAACCGCGATCCTCCTGTCTCAGCCTCCTGAATGCTGGGATTACAAGTGTGTGCCACCATGTTTGGCGCAAATTATCATTTTCCTAAGATCGGAGACCAACTTTTATACTCATATTTCAAGTCAGGTTTAAAATAGCTTGAATTAAACATAGATTCAAGGGGCTTAACACATAGATGTTGAATCAGAGTTTTAGAAATGAAATTCAAATTCAAATTTACAGAACTAGGAAAATATTTTCTCATTTTCTAGCAGATATGTCCCAGGGAATATCTTAAGCATGGTTGTCTTCTTTACTATTATTAAATTTAATGGGAAATTAAGGAATAACTAAATTGCTGACAGAAGTATGCCCCATAAATTCTTTATGACATTGATTTTTTTATGTTTCAAAAACTTCATTTGTTTCAAAATGTATCATTAAGGATTTCTGGGCCTGAATTTTCTAAAATGATTTGATTATATTAGCATAAAGGCACATCAACATTCAATGAATCATAATAGTCACATAGAATGATGGCAATTATGTTGCTCTCAATCTAGAAACTTTCAGTGCATTATTTTACATTCAACTATTACAACAAAATGAAATAATGCTTTCTAAAAAGATCCAGAGATGATGTCACAGTTTAGAGCTTTTAAAATGAGCTTTAGTTATCTATTTTTTCTGATTACAGAAGTGATACAAACATATTTAAAAATTTAACTCATAACACTGGAGTAATATGTAAGACAAAAAATGAAAAGTTTTTCAATTTATTTTCCATTGAGTTAGTTCAAAATAGCATTTTCAATTCAGGCTATTAGAGATTAGCTGACTGGAATTTAAGCAGGTAAGTTTTTTATTTTTTTAAATTTTTTTAATTTTTGTTATTGGTGCACTGTATTCATACATCATAATGGGATTAAAAAAAACTTATATAGTTATACATGCACACATCGCCCAGTCAGCCCCTACCAAATCCCCACCCCATTCCCTCTCCATCCCTCCTTCCCATGCTTGGCTTAGTGGTTGACATCTAATATTAAAACAATTTATCCAAAATTAACAATGATAATCTCAAATAACACATTCATTTGTCTGATATCAAACTTTTGATCACTTAGAGATAACATTTCCTTTTGCTTTCTTTCTTACCAGAGGATATTTTTTTTTCCTTTTTATAGGTGAAACTACCATAAATTTATTTTTTTCAGAAAAAATTTATCCATACATGAAATATGAACTCTACATACCCAAAACAATCTCAGAAAAGAACAAAGCTAGAAGATGTACATTTTCTGACTTCAAACCTTATAAAGCTACAAAAATCGGAACAGTGTAGTACTGCTATAAAGGCAGATATACAAACCAGTGGAGTAAAATAAAAAGCCTAGAAATAAATTCTTCCATATATGGTCATATAGAATGATCATCTTCTAGGAGCTTGAATTCTTATTTTTCACCCTCTCCCTTAGGATGGCTCCAGGCAATTTTAGGATCTGGCAATTAAGTATAGCTTTAGTGGTATATGCATGTGTGTTTTTTAATCCTTCTGGTGGATAGTTGATTTATTTCTAGCTCTTTTAGTATTTATGAAAGCACTTGTGAATATTCTTGCCCATTTTGCCACCTAACCATCATGCCATATAAGGCAGGAACAGAAGATGTTTTGCACAGCGTGAAAAGTATATAAATGGTAGAGGCACAACTAAAGCTAATGTGCAAATATTCTCCTTAACCTTATAACTGACATAGGAAAAAAAACTTGGCACAGGTCATGCTAACCTGAGAGGAATTTAAAAACAAAAACAAATTTTGAACAATCCTAAAGGAGAGAAACATCTGAAGGAGTGGCAGATAAATATAAATAAACATGTTGGACAATAATAACAAGGTTTTAGAAAAAAACTAATTATTTCATTTTATATCTTACATTACATGAAGTAATGACCAGTGGCATTTGTGAATGTAATTTCTACAAAAATTGCATTGTCTTAAATAATTTTCTCAAGGAACTGAAAACAAAATGCTAATACAGAGTTTTTTCTTTTTAGTTTTTTATTATACTTTTATTGATGCATTATAATTAAACATCATAGTGAGATTCAAAGTGATACAAACAAACACAGCACACAGCACACAGCAGTTGGTGTATTTCTGCATTTCACTCTGCTACCACTCCTCCTCATACATAGTAGTGAGATTGGTAATGATAGCTTCATATATAAAAATAATATTATTTAGACTCTTTCCTGTGTCAGCTCTCCTTTCCCCCTATACACTTCCCTCCTCCAGTCTCCTTCCACTATTTCTTTATCTATAATCCCTTTTGTTTCATATTTTCTCTTTAACTTCAAATTATGAAAGAAAACATATGAGTCTTGACTTACTGAAACTGGCTAATATCAGGATAACATTCTTATATAGCATCAATTTATAACATTTTGTGTAGTAAAGGAAGCAATGAAGAGTCTGAATAGAGACCACACATAAAAGGAGAAACTCTTTGCCAGCTACTCTTCTGATAGAGTACTAATACCTAGAATGTATGAAGAAATTAAAAATGTCAACACCAAACAAAACAAATAAAAAATGGGCAATTGAACTAAAGAGGTATTTCTTTAACGAAAAAAATATAAATAGCCAATAAATATATGAAAAAAATGTTCAACATCATTAGCAATCAATGAGATTATTCTAACTCCAGTTAGAATGGAAATTATTAATAATATAAACTACATCAAATGCTGAAGAGGATGAGGAGGAATAATGCTTATATGCTCTTCTTTGAATCATAAATCAGTAGAATCACTGTGGACATCAGTACTCTCAAATGAGTAGGAATAGAACTACCATGTAACCCAGCTATAGCAATTTTTCATATATTTCCAAAATAATTAAAGTTAGAATACTATAATGATATATACCTACCAGTATTTATAACAGCACAATTCAAAAGAGCCAAATTACAGAACCAATATAGGTGTGCATCAAGAAATTAATGGCAAAGAAAACATAGTCTATACACACAATGGAATTTTCCACAGCCATAAAGAAAAAGATGATACTGTGTTCTTCTTTGTGTGTGTGTGTGTGTGTGTGTGTGTGTGTGTGTGTGTGTGTGTGGTACTGGAAATGGAACCCAGGGGCATTCTACCTCTGAGCTACACCCTCAACTCTATTTTTTATTCTTTATTTTGAAACAGTGTCGTGTCTTACTGAGTTGTAAAAAAACCTCACTAAGTAGCTGAGGCTGTCCTTGAACCATGATCCTCCTCCCAAATGCTGGAATTGCAAGCGTGCAGCACCATGCCTGGCTTATGATACTGAGTTTTTAAATACCCACCACCTCAAAGAAAAATCAAGCACTGTTAAGTCTATAATCAAAGGCTTAAGATTTTGATACATACTATAATAACTATACAAAAAATGTTTCCCAAAGATTTTTATTATTGTAGCTTTTATATCTAATTTGAGGGGATACAAGTAACTACAAATTTATTTGTGATTAGGCTCTTAAATTTTAGATAGCAAAAACTATACTGAAATATTAAATTTAAATGTCAAGAAATATTAGTTGTACTATGGTGCTTTAAGACATTACATTAAAACAAATTTTGTATCCAGGACTAACAGTTTCCAGAAAGGGAATACCATGTATATCATCAGAAATCCTTTAAACTTTTTTTTTCCCAAAGAGGAAATTTTATCATGAATGGTATCCCCCGCCCCCACCCCGTAGACCAGAATAGCATTCTGTTTCTGGCTTTAGTGACACATGTATACTTTGAAGCTAACTGGCATTATTAGTAAAGGGATTGAAAAAGAATTTTATTCAATGTGATACTTTTTATTACTTTGCCTTTTTGATGGGATGCAAACTGCATGCTGCTTAACATACTCAACCTGCAGTTAGAAAAAGCTATCATTAGCATTTTGAATGTCTTTAAAAATCATATGCAATCTGATGGCATATGTATGGGATGATAATGAAGTAAGAGGAATGAATAATGTTTTTCTATTCATAGGTACTATCTCTCCAGTGGCAAGTACAGGTGAGAAAATGGTCATGGAATAGTTTTATCAAAGCAGGCAGAGCTTCTTAATGTAGGGTTTGAGAAACAAATTACAATGTAAACTGGAATTCCTCCAGTGTTGTACCCAATATAAAAGGTTCACAATAGGATAAGATAGCTTTGTGGGAAAATTCCAGTTTTATCAAACTTATCAAACAAGATTTTTTCCTTACTGATTATACAAGTAATTTTGAGATATCTTAATTTTGAAAGCAAATATTTTAACTTACATATTTATATACATCTCACAGTACAACTTCTTTACCTATTCATCCATTAGCAGAATCTTAGGAACACAGATATCTCTACCACACTGGTTTTATTTCCTCTGAGTAGATACCTAGTAGTGAGTTGCTGAATCATAACAGCAGTTCTGTTTTTAATTTTCCAGGTACCTATAAACTAGATTTTGTAATGGCTGCACCAATTTAACATTCCCACCAACAATTGGGCAAGTTTTCCTTTTCTGCACACCCTTGCCAGCACTTGTTATCTCTTGTCTTTTTTTTAATAGCCATTCTAACAGATGTGACATGATATTGTGGTATTGGTTTGCATTTTGCTGATGATTAGTGATGTAAGCTTTTTTAAAAAAAATATGCCTACTGGACATTATTCACCTTTTTGGGAAATCATTTAGCCTTAAAAATAAAATCCTGCCTTTGGGACAAGATAGATGAACCCTGGTGATATTAGGCTAAGTGAAATAAGCTAGACATAAAATGAAAAATACTACATAGCATAATATATAAATTATATATATTATATATAATATTATGATATATATGTACTACATAAATATCTGTAATTTGTAAAAGTCAAATACATATAAACTGAGTATACAGAATAAAACGGACAAATGTCAGTCAAAGGTATAAAGTTACGGTTATAAAGGATGACTAAATCTACAGGTACAGTATACAGCATGAAGGCTACAGTTAATATTGTATTTCGTGCTGGAAATTTGCTAAGAGAGTAGATTTCAAGTTTCCTTAGAAAAAATACCTATGTAAGAATATTAATATGTTAATTTACTTCATTTTATTAATCATTTTAATATATATATCAACATGTCATGTTGCATGCCTTTAATATATACCATTTACATTTTTTAAAAAATTAACCTTAATGGTACACTCAATGTGTCATGATATGAATTTATGTAAGAAGTATAAGATTACAATATTGTTACTCTATCACTGTAGGTTTCTCACTAAGCCTAGAAACAATAAAGTCTAAATAAAATGGTAGAATTTAATCAACCAGGAGATAAAAAGGAAAATTCCCTTACTATGACTGCAGAGTATTTGAATATAAATTCTCACTGTCAGAAAACCTAAATGTTTTGAAACAGGGTATCTAAGGGTACTCACCTTAAGGAATAACTGAGTGCTGCCATCTTATTAGATAGATTATTTCTTAAATGAATATGACATATTCTTACATGAGATGATGGAATATAGACAAGTAAACATATCATTTACAAGGAAACAGCTTTTCTGTTTTCTATAATTTTCTTGGTACTTTTAATTAAATGCTATAGTCTTAAAAAGCATATCATCATCGCCGGGCGTGGTGGCGCACGCTTGTAATCCTCACGCTTGCGAGGCAGAGACAGGAGGATCACACAGGTTCGAAGCCAGCCGTGCGCGCTGGCTTAAGAGACCCTGTTTCCAAAATGAAAATGTAAAAATAGGTCTGGGAGTGTAGCCCGCAGGTAGAAGGGCTTCCAGGAACCCCAGTACCAGCAAAAAAAAAAAAAAAGCATATCATCAAGTCTCATTCTAATGACATTGTAGGCTATCTAAGTGGATACTATGCTTGATCGCAGGACTTCTTGCATCAAGAGAATACTTTATTCTGATTATACAGTTTATAATGGCTATATATTTGCATAATGAAAGTAGAAGAGACATGGTATCATTTATCTATTGGGTTACCATATTCTCCCTTTAACTTTGCAAATACAGAGTAAATTGCAATGATTTTTCTATTCCAGTTTGAGTTTATTTTCTGTTTTATGAATGTACTATTTACCTCTTTGCCAAAATAGGTAAAATTTAATAACAAGGAGTTATATATATTGATGCCAGCATTCTCTGCAATCAGTTAACATGTTTTAATTTAAAAAGGGGACTATTAATAAAGACTAAATAGCTCAAAATATATAATTATCAACTTGTTAGCTGCTAACATAATAGACTTGATACCACCCTAGACCAATTTAGTATACATTGTTTTTAAGCCAGTAATTTTTTTCTTTTCTTTTTCAATCATAAAAACAAAGTTGGGGTTCCACTACTATCAGTGCTGGTGGGAAAAGTTATCTAAGAACATATGTAAAGAACCAGTATTTTAAGCCATTTCTTAAACTTTTCTCATGTACCTTGTAGGTTTCAGTTATGAAAATGTAGAATGTATTTATATTTGAATTTGTCTGCTTGAATTTTCATGAAAATTGAAATACTTAACCATAGAGCTAGTTCATAATATCAGTGGTCAGATTTCAGATTTGATTATGTCACTGTCTCTCTAAACACCTTCCAAACAGAAAAGTTTAGCATACTATCACACACCTCTGAGACAAATGACTTTTGTTGACATCAGCATGGCAGAAAGGACTTTTGTTTTTCTGATGCATTTCTGTGTAATATACCTGTTGACTTGCAGTTTTACATGTAGGCCAGGAGACATTAAATTCCATTCCTTCTTCAGACTTGAATATGCAGGTTTGATAGTGGCTGCATTCCAGAGCAAGTAAACCTCTTGAACATGTTAATTTTACAGGGTAGCTCTTTGAAACAAAATGTATTTTCTTCCACTCTTTCTCTCTCTCTTCTCTTTCTCTCTTTTCTCTCTCTTCTTTCTCTCTCCCTCTCTCCCTCTCTCTTTCTTTCTTTCTTCTTATATGTGTGTGTCTTACTGGGAAATAAACCCATAGAAATTCTGTCTCAGAGTTATACCTCAAGTCCTATTTTCGTTTTTATTTTAAGACAGGTTCTCACTAAGTTCTTGAGGATCTCACTAAGTTGGTGAGGTTGCCCCCAACCTACAATCCTCCTGGCTCAGTCTCCCAAGTACAGGGATTACAGGTGTTTGCCAGGGTGCCCAGCCACTTCCTTAAATTCAGTATAATTTGTGGTTCTCGGTTTCATGGCACAAATGATTGACTGCAGAAAAATTAATATATTCAAAGAGAGCTCAGCCATTCTTTCAAAAGAGGGGGGGATTGTCAGGGTTCAGTTAGAATTGTAGGATTTTATAACATGAAATTTGACTAAAAAGTCATTAGAAAAAGTTTTAACTTTGCCTTACAGATTTCAGCCTAGCCTGAAATTTTCCCCCAACATTTAAATATAATGCTTCCCTAATTCCTTAAATGCTTCTTCCTGGCATTTTTCTAACAAAACACAAGAACTCTTGTAAGCAAGAATTTTGTCTTCACTTACATGTTCTCCATCGTAGATATACCAAATGATGGATTGGTGGATGGAGGTGGATGAAAAAAAAAAGCCAGATCCATTGGTAGTTCTGACTCATGCTGAAGCCATCCTTCCCTTCTCCATGCTCATAGCAGTGAAAGTCTTGTCCTGTTTCTTACCACAAGTAACTAATACCAATGGGAATCTTAAAGATATATACATCGAAAGAGAGGGAGAAGGTAGGACTTAGAGGAAAATACCCCAAGAGTTGTGTGCATGTACATTCCTTTCACTCCATACCTCAGTATAATGAATAATTACAATACAACAATACATGTATATTAAAAAAGAATATTTTGACTAATTTCCAACCACAGTTGTGGTTGTCCTCCCTCTGTTCCTTTTTTCCTTCCTTCTTTTCTTCCCAGTACAAGGTCTTCATCCCAAAGAAACAATCAATCTACTAAAAATAATTCTTGCAACATCAGGATGCCTGAAATTTTAGTTTAACAAGTTCTGTGGGTTTGGATGGGGAAGAAAGAAGAAGACAGAACGAAGAGAGAAAGCACTCAAAGATGCAAAAAGAGGAAACATCCTTCTAGTTGTGTTGAGAACTATACAAAAACACAGGAGTCTGAGGAAAAACCACCTGTACACCATTTGCAAAGCTTGACTTCTTATAGTAAATGTTTTATTTGGAGGTGGTACTGGGGAATAGACCCAGATGCATTCTATCTCTGAGGTACAGCCCCTAGCTCTTTGTATTGCTTTATCTTTAAATAGAGTCTCACTAAGTTACAGCATGATGGCCTTAAAACTTCAAACTTTCTGTGTGTCAGCCTCCCCAATATCAGCATTACAGGCTTGTGACACCTTGCCCAGTTTACTACATTTTAATTATACAGAATAATGGGTTTAATTGTAAATAACATACTTTGATTATATCCCTACCTTATTACTCACCCTTACTATCCCCACATTTCTTCCCTCTTCTGTAACAGCTTCCCTGTGACTTTCAGTTTGTTTTTTATTTTGTTTAGATTTTTATTTTATGTGTATCACATTGAAAATGGCATACATTCAGACTGTGCTTGGTGCCCTCTCCCCTACTTCCCCTTCCCCCTCCCAACAATGAGTGTCCAGGTTAACCATACTACATTCATTTTTTTACACATATTCAAATGTAGCGCCTCAATTAATGAACCTCAGCCTTCTTCTTCTATCCTTTCATTCTAGCTTTTTTTTTTTTTTTTTGGTGGTGGTGGTACTGGGGGTTGAGCCCAGAGGCTTTCTATCTCTGGGCTACTCTCCCAGACCTATTTTCTATTTTATTTGGAAACAGGGTCTCACTAAGTTGCTGAGAGCCTCACTAAGTAGCTGAGGCTGGCTTTGAACGTGTGTGATCCTCCTGTCTCAGCCTCCCAAGCGCAGGGATTACAAGCCTGTGCCACCACGCCCACCTCCATTCTAGCTTTGCTGAGGTTTCCCCTCCATTATCTGGAGTCCTGCTGCTATTCATAATACTCTCTAGTTTGGGCATATTAGAGAAAAAATATGTCCCTTCTCTCTCTGTGCTTGGATGACCTCACTTAACATAATGTTCTCCAGGTCTTTCCATCTTCTTGCAAATTACATGATTTTGTTCTTCTTTATAGCTGAGTAGAATTCTTTGTGTCTATGTCCCATAATTTTGCAATTCATTCATTGTTTGATGGAGACTTGGATTGATTCCATATTTGGGGTATTTTGTTTTTGTGTGTTGATGTATTTGGGGTTTTTAACCTAGATTCCATGTAGGAGAGAAAGCATGCACTACTTGTCTTTTTGTCTAACTTATTTTACTTAATATTTTGTTCTCCAGCCCCACCTATTTTTCTGCAAACAATATGATTTGACTCACTATATCAATCTGATTTTGAAAGAAAAAATATTTCAATTGCTATTACAAAAACCCCATTCTCTATCTTGGATAACAGATTCCAGCTAATATTCTTTAATTAGCAGAGTGGTATATACTGCTGATTCATCTATATCTGGTTTCCTGTATTTCTGGATACCCAGAGGCTTGTATTTCCAAGTTCCTTGAAAGTGAAGCATGGCCATGTAGCTAGTCTGACAAATGAATGATGAGTGAGGGTGACTCACATTTGAGTTTCACTCAGAATTTATGGGCTGGTACATTACCCTTTTACATAGAGTCAGAGATACATATGCAAATGCAGGTGCCATAAGTTATAGTAGTATGCAATAGTAAGGCCCTCATTTTTTGTTTTTTGCGGGTCTGGGGATGGAACCCAGGGACATTCGACCTCCAAGTTACATTCCCTGCCCTATTTTTTATTCTTTATTTTGAAACAGGGTGCAGAGTGCCTTACTTAGTAGCTGAGGCTGTTCACGAACCACGATCCTCCTGTCTCCGCCTCCTGAATGCTGGGATTACAAGCATGTGCCACCACACCAGCTTGACCCTCATCTTCAGAAAGCTACCTTGCAGAATTGTTCAGGCTAACAGTGGCTATGTGAATGAAAGTAAAATTTAGTATGAAGCTACTGAGATTTGAAGGCCACCAGAGCATAAACTAGCCAAGCACAATACAGAAAGGAATTAATACTAAAGATTTGGAAGCAAATTTTCCCAATTAGCTGGTAAGAAGGATCTAATTAGCACTTTCATTATGAGAAAGTATGGTAAACAAGACAATGTCTTGTACCCAAGACAGATTTTTTTGTTATTACTATGCTAGAATGTCTGTGAAGAACATGTCTAATTGAGTCTTAGTTTTGCACCAGAATCCATTGCTGGGTAATTTCATGGAGATCATAACTTTTTAGAAGAATAGAATAGTGCTGGGTGTGGTATAGCATGCCTGTAATCTCAGTTCTTGGGAGGCTATATAGGAGGTCTGCTGCTGAGTTTAATTCCCAAGAAACCCCCAACACACACTCACACACAAGAAAGAGAATACTGGTACCAGTTCATTCCCTTGCAAAAAGTATTTTAAAACAATATTGCAAGTAAAATATCACAAATAGTTTAAATTCAATTGAAAATAATATTTATGAAACTTTTTGTAGGTGCCATCAACTAGACTAGGTAATGATATCCCAGTGCTGAATTAACACATGCAAACAGGGATTAGTATTTCCCGACAAAATATATTTATATAAAAAATTCAGTTCATTGACACATAGTTTACAGAAAGAAAGATTCATCTTTTAAAGCTAGACAGTTCTATAAAATTTGACAAATGTATACAGTCACTGTCATAATTAAGGTTTAGAATATTTTGATCACCCAAAAAGTCTTCCTTGTATAATCATGCTCCATCCCCTGGCAATATCTTCTCCCTTTAAAGCCCTTATAGTTTTGAGTTTTTCTTTTTGTTCTGGGCATTAAACTCATAGGCATTCAAACTCTGAGCTACTGAACTACACCCCATCTCACGCCCGCCCTTCCTTTCTTCCTTCCTTCCTTCCTTCCTTCCTTCCTTCCTTCCTTCCTTCCTTCCTTTCTTTCTTTCTTTTGTTTTTTCATTTTTTTCTTTTTCTTTTTTAAACAGAATCTTGGTTGATAAAACTGGCCTTGAGCCTGTGAGCTTCCTGTCTCAGCCACCCAAGTGCACTACCAGGCCCAAGAGTTTTGTCTTTTTTAAAGTATAGCCAAAATATCATCATATTTTATGTAGCCTTTTCTTCAGAGCATAACATATTTCATATTCACCAACCACATTGTTGCATGTTACAGTAATTTGTCCATTTTTTTGCCCAGGAATATTCCATTATATAGATATACATCAGTGTGTTTATTGATCCACAGTTCATGTATACTGGGTTGTTTTCAGTTTAGGGTAATTATGAATAAGACAGCTATATATGCATTTAAGTATGTATCTTTGAATTACCACATTTTTACTTTTCTTATATAAATGTCTGGGAGTAGTAGTGTTGTATCATGCCGTTAGTACATGATCTTTCATAAAATTTTGGCAAACTCTTTTCCAAAGAACATTTACTATTCTACATCCTCAAAGAAAGAGAATTCCATTAATTTTGCATCTTTACTAGAACCTAATATTGTGAGTTTTAAATTGTTTCACTTGTTATTTGCAGCCATTCTAGTGGTTGTATAGTCATATCTCTCAGTACTATTATTTTAAACTTACCCATGACTAATAATGGTGAATTTTCATTCATGTTCTTTTTGCTATTGTTTCCATTTTTGTAGAATGTTTAAACTTTTGCCTATTTTTTTTTAGTGACACTGGGGATAGAACCCAGGGACATTTTACTTCCAAGCTGCACACTCATCACTATTTTTAGTCTTTTATTTTTGAAACAGGGTCTCAATGAGTTGCAAAGGGCCTCACTAAGTAGCTGAGACTGTCCACAAACCGCAATCTTCCGGTCTCCACCTCTCGAATGCTGGGATTACAAGCATTCACCACCACACCTGGCTTTGCCTACTATTTTTATTACATTTTATTGATAAATATAATAGATATAAGATACAATTTATCTATCTACAGCACACAATTCAATGATTTTTACTATATTTAGAGTTGTGCACTCACCACCACAATCAATTTTAGAACATTTTATTACCTTAAAAACCTTGTATGACACCAGGTGTAGTGCTACAACTGTAATCCCAATACTTTGTAGGCTGAGATAGGAGAATCACAGGGTCCAAGGACAGCCTTAGCAACATAGGGAGACCCTCAGCAACTTATCAAGACCCTGGTTCAAAACAAAAAAGTGCTGGAGGTATAGCTGAGAGAATCTCCTGGGTTCAATCCTTATTACTAAAAAAATAAAGAAAAAAAATCTTGTATGTTTTATCCATCATCTCAAAACATCCCCACACTCCCAGTCGTAAACAACCACTATTCTACTTTGTCTCCATATATTTTTCTATTCTGATATTTCACATGGTTGGAATTATATTGTTTGTGATGTGCTTCCCTTTTCTTAACCTAGTATGTTCAATATTTTATCCATATTATATGTATACAAGTATTTCATTCCTTTCATAGCTGAGCAATATTTCTTGTGCAAATGCACCACACTTTTATCCTTTCACAAGCTGGTATAAATCTACATTCCCTTAAATTTGGGGTTATGTGAATAATGCTGCTATGAACATATAGGTCCACATTTTTGTACTGATAATTTTGCAACTCTCTTTTGTACATTGAATAGTGGTAAGTTTATGTATAATTTATTGATAGTTATGTTTGTAAAATGGTCCAGCTGCTTTGGAAATGTCTGAATATCCAGATGTCCTAGCTCCATTTTTTAAAAGGTTATTCTTTCCCCATTTAATTGTCTTACTACTCTTGACAAAAATCAGTGAACCACAGGTACTTTGTGTGTCATGTGTTCCCAAGACCATCCTAAGGCTTTATGATTTGCTGGAAGGGATTACAGGATAGTCTACAAGGGATACTTTATATTTATAGTTTATTATAGTGAAATATTATTGACTAAAATCAGGAAAGAGGAAACACCCGGTAAAGTCCAGTAGAAACTAGAATCAAGTTTACACATGCATACTATGAGTGGAAGCAGATTGAGGTGTTTGTCTCAACAATGACATGTGATGATGTACAGAATGTATTGTCAACGAGGGAAGGTCACTTGAGCATCAGTGTTCAGGGTGTTTATTGGGTGTTTTCACGTGGGCATGCAACACCTGCATGACCTCATCTACTGACATTTTAGACCTCAGAGCAAGAACAGGTATTCACCATATTTGACACTGATATATATGTAACTGTTCACACTGATACCACATAAGCCAAGGCCTTGGGCATACAAAAACATTCTTAGCAAAAATAATATTGCAACAGCTCATAATCCATTTCCCTAAAGTCAGCCAAGTATCATCCTTGAAGACAAGCAAAACTAGGACCATTCAGGGGTGGTCTCAATTCTAGTCCACTCATCTGTGGACTTATGTTACTACCAAACTGTCTTCCATACTGTGGCACTGAACTTTTGAAATCAACTAAGGTCTTGTTCAACTTTGATATTATATTTCAATATCCTTTGGGCTATTCTGCATCTTTTAACTTTCTATGTGAATTTCAGAATGGATTCTCAATTTATACTAAAGACAAGTTGATATTCTGAGATGAATTGCAATAATTTGGGGATCAATTTGGAGAAGACTGCTGCATTGCTCAGGGTTCACTAGAGTAACAAAACTCACAGAACACATATGTGGTAAAAGGGATTTATCAAATAAGCTTATAGTCCAAAGTGTAGTCTCAAGTTTCTAACTGCCCATGGAGAGCCAGAGGAACTAAGCAGCTGCCCAAGTGGTCTAAGACCAGGAGTCTCAGAACCAGAGCGACCACGAATTCAGGCCCTGTCCAAAATGGAAAGGCCAGGAAACTCTCCAGAGAAACTATGTGAATGTCCAGTTCGAAGAGCTGATGGCGGATCTCACAGACCAGAGCAGACATGTTTTCTTCAGGAAGAGCCATGCATGACTTCATACAGCTTTCTTCTGCTTTATCCATATCCCATGCCTATAAGAACCTTGTTGCCTACATTCAGGGCAGGACTTCCTCTTCAACTTTCCACTACATAAACAAATCATCTCAACTTACCCAAAGTCACATAATCTTAGGTTCAAAATAAAGAATAAAAAATAACCCTGGAGGTGTAGCTAGGAGGTAGAATGCCCCAGGGTTCAATTCCCAGTACTGAAAAAAATTGTTTTAAGGACTAAAATAGAGACTATGCTGGAAAATATTTCATCTGCTCTTGGGAAAATGTATACACTGTTGTTGGATGGGTTGTTTTATAGCTAGCAGTAAGGTCTCATTAATTTATAGTGTTTTTGAAGATGTATATATGTACATTTATCTGTCAAAGGACACTTGGGTTTCTTCTACCTTTTGGCAATGTTAAATAATGCAGATGTGGCCGGGCGTGGTGGCGCACGCTTGTAATCCCCGCGCTTGGGAGGCAGAGACAGGAGGATTGTGCAGGTTCGAAGCCAGCCATGCGCGCTGGTTTAGGAGACCCTGTTTCCAAATAAAAATGTAAAAATAGATCTGGGAGTGTAGCCCGGAGGTAGAAGGGCTTCCAGGAACCCCAGTAACACCTAATAATAATAATAATAATAATAATAATGCTGATGTGAACATGAGTATACAAGTATTTGTTTGAATTCCTGATTTCCATTATTTTGAATATAGATTTAAAAACTGAATTTCTAAATCACCAGACAATATTATACAATTTGTTGGCATACAGTTAATTGTATTTCATTATTGTCCTTTTTGTTTCTGTAAATTTGGTAGTAATGTCCCCTTTATTAATTGATTATCCTCTTTATCTTAGTCAATTTAATTAAAGGTTTTTCAATTTTATCTTTCCAAAAAACCAAGTCTTATTTTCATTGATACTTTATATTGTTTTTTATTTTCTTTTCATTTATCTCTGTTCCAACCATTTTTTTCTTCCTTCTTACAAATTTTGGTTTAGCTTTATCTTCTTTTTCCTATTAAGATGTAAAGTTAGATTGTCAATTTGAGATCTTTGTTCTTTAAATCTGAGCACTTGCTAGTGTAAGTTTCTGTCTTTTTCTGTATCAACAAGTTTTGCCATGTTGTGTTTATATTTTCATTTGAGGATATTTATTATTTTCCCCTATAATGTCTTCTTTGGTCCATGGGTTATTTAAGAGTATTTTTAAGTTCTATATATCTGTGGATTTTCCTGTTTCCTCCTACAGAAATTTCATTTCTAGGTGCAATCCATTTGGTTCAGAAAGGATACTTACATTTTTGCTAAGGCTTGGTTTGTGGCCTAAGGTATATTCTATCCTAAAGAATATTCCATAATCATGTAAGAAAAGTGTGTTTGCTATTCTTGGATGGAGTGTATTATTTATGCCTCATAAGTCTAATTGGTCTATAGTTTCTGTTCAGGTACTCCATTTATTTTTTGATCTTCTGTCTGGTATTCTCTTCATTACTGAATATGGAATGTATCTCTCCTACAATTATTTATACCTGTACATTACTCCTTCCAATTCTATGGATATTTGCATCATATATTCAGAAGCACTGGTACATTGTACATATATGTCTATAACTTTATAACCTCCAGGAATTTATATTTTTATCAACATATAATAGTTATCTTTTGTAACAGTTTATGACATAAAATCTGTTTTGTCTGATATTATGCCAATCTCTACTCTCCTTTGGTTATGAATTGCCTAGAATATACTTTTATATTCTTTAATTTCTATACTATGCAAATTCTTATTTCTAAAAGATTCCTTAATAGACAAGAAATAGTTGTATCCTATAATTTTATCAGTTCTGCAGATCTATTTTTTTAGACTTTAGTACATTTGCATTTAACTAAAAGGAAAGACTTACTATTGCCATTTTTCTGTTTTCTGTATGTCTGATATTTTATCCTCTTACTGCCTTCCTTTGCATTTAGCTAATATTTTGGGATACATTTGATTCTCATTTTTTGCATAAATTCTATTGATGTTTTCTTGTGGTTACTAAGGAAACAATATCTAAATTTCTAAAGTCACAAGACTCTATTTGAAATTGATGTCAGCTTAACTTTAGTTTCATAAAAATTTACCTTTTTGGGCATATTAGAGAAAATACATGTTCCTTCTCTTTCTGTTCTTGGCAGATCTCACTTAACATAATGTTCTCCAGGTCTATCTTCTTGTGAATGACATGATTTTGTTCTTCTTTATAGCTGAGTAGAATTCCATTGTGTGTATTTCCCATAATTTTGCAATCCATTCTTCTGCTGATGGAGACCTAGGTTGGTTCCATATTTTGGCTATTACATATTGTGCTGCTATGAACATGGGTATGCATATGTTACTGTAGGAGTATTAGGAATACCAGAGGGACTCCAGATAACGAAGGGGAAACTTCAGCAAAGCTAGAATGGAAGGGTAGGAGATAAAGAAGGCTGAGGTTGATTAATGGAGGAACTACATCCAAATATGTGTAAAAGTATGAATGTAACATGGTTAACCTGGACACTCATTGTTGCGAGGGGGGAAAGGGAAGTGGGGGAGAGGGCACCAAGCACAGTATGAATGTATGCCATTTTCAGTATGTTCCACATAAAAATAAAAAAAATTTAAAATTCACCTTTTTGTATTTCTGGCGTCCTAATTTGGATTATTAATCCCACAAATTACATCTTTTATGTTATGTATGCTTTAACATAATTATGCTTTTGTTTTAAAATATTATAGAAAATAAATGTGGAGTTATGAACCAAATTATACTAAAACTGATTTTTACATTGGTACATTTATTTAATTTAAACAGATTACTTTAGATTTTTATATGACTTAGAGCTATTATCTAGTATGACTTTGTTTCAATGTAAAAGTCATCCTTTAGCATTTCTTTTAAAAACATTTCCAGAGGTATATTATCTTATTTTAAATATTTTTAATTGCCTCCAGTTCCATCCATTTCCCTGAAAATGATGTAATTGAGTTTTTTTTTTGTTTGATGGCTGAGTAAAATTCCATTGTGTATATATCCCATAGTTTTGTAATCCATTCATCTGTTGATGGACATCTTGGCTGGTTCCATAGTTTGGCTATAGTGAATTGTGCAGCTATGAACATAGATACACATGCATTAGTTTGGTAGTTTGGTTTCTTTTCTTTTGGGTAGATACCCAACAGTGATATTGCTGGATCAAATGTAGGTTTAAGTGAGATTAGTCAGTCACAAAAAATAAGAAATCAGATGCTTTCCCTAATATGTGAGAGTTAGGGAGAAATGGGTCAGGAGAAACTCTTGAAAGAGGAAATCCTATAGAGGAGCAAACAAGACAACCTAAAGGAGGAGAAAGGAGGGGGGAAGAGAAAAATCTCTAAAACACACAATGTACTTAAACATATAGAAGTCAATCACTAAGCCAAGCAAGGGAGGAAGGGATGGGGAAGGAATGGGGTGGGAATTGGGTAGGGGTTAAATCAGCGATGAGTACATGTTTGTACACACAAGTTTTTTACTCCAGTAAGTTGTATGAATATAATGCACCAATAAAAAAGGAAAAAATAATAAATAAAATAAAATAAAATACTAAGGAAAGTAAAAATAAATAAATAAATAAATATTTTAATTGACAAATAGCATCTTATTTTTTTGTGTGCAACATCATGTTTTGAAGCATAACTTTTAAACTTTAATATTGTGTAATGGTTAATCTAGCCAATTAAAAAGTGTATCACCTCACATGATTATATTTTGTGGCAAACACTTAATATCTACCCTACTTTTCAAGAATACTATATGTTTGTATTGAATATCATCCCCTTGTTATAAATAAATCTTTTGCAACTTATCATTTTCACCAAACTGTAATTATGTGTCCTTTAATCATCATATTTACAATTATGTTCATACACCTGGTGCACAGAGTGACATTCCCTTCATTCTCATGTGTGTTATATGTGTTAGGTTCAGTGTGGGAATGGCACATGTTTTTTGTTCTGACCTAGCCTCACTCTGTGTGTGTGTGTGTGTGTGTGTGTGTGTGTGTGTGTATGGCACTGGAAATTTGACTCAGAGGCATTCTACCTCTTAGTTACACTCTCAGCTCTTTTTATTTTTTGTTTTATTTTCATAGTAATTATAATTTAATTTGTAAAAGTTAGCTAATTACATACCTAAGCATTTGTAGCTATTCTCTATTTTTCATTTTTGAAACAGGGTCTCACTAGGTTGCTGAGAGTCTAGCCAAATTGCTGAGACTGGTCTCAAACCTGTGATCCTCTTGTCTCAGTTTCCCACATACTGGGATTACAGGTGTAGGCTACCATCCTGACCTGGCTTTTTTTTTCTAAAACCGGTGCTTTGTGCCTGAGCTTCAAAAGAGGGGCTTTCCCAGCATCCCTCCTCCTGATTCTTATGGCAGAAAGCCAAACTCTGCCTTTTATATGAGGATCTTCTTCCCCTCACCCAGTCATAGGTGGCATCCGATGGTATTTGTATAAGATCCTGAGCCCAGAATTATTTCATGCTCCAAGAAAATATTTTTTTTCTTTATGCTTTCAAGGCACAACAGAAAATATTTTCTGCCCTATACCTAACTGGTTATAGCTTTTGCTGCAATGAAGAGGAGTTTGAATTTGCATAAGTGAAAATGGGAGAATAAGAAGCCAGGTGTAGAGATGCACACTTGTAATCTCAGCATTAAAGAGACTGAGACCAGTAGATCGAGGTTTGTGGATAGCCTCAGCTACTTAGTAAGGCTCTTTGCAACTCAGTAAGACCCTGTTTCAAAATAAAGAATAAAAAATAGGGCTGGGAGTGTGACTTGGAGGTAGAATGCTCCTGGGTTCCATCCTCAGTGCCATAAAGGAAGGAAGGAAGGAAGGAAGGAAGGAAGGAAGGAAGGAAGGAAGGAAGAGAGGGAGGGAGGGAGGGAGGGAGGAAGGAAGAAGAAATGGGATAATAAGAACCTGTGAAAATTATCTTTTTCATAACTCTGGAAATTCACCACAACCTTGCAACAATCTAAGGAGCAATTACTCAAGAAAAGCAACTTAATCTAAGAACCATGAACTAGAAAGTAAACATAAATTTGTATTGAGGGCACAAAGAGCTCCTTATAAAGGCCCCATTTTCATCCTCTGAATAATTAAAAAACTTCAACTAGACTATACAATCTCTAACAGCAATACTCTAGCAGTGACACTATTTCTAATAGAATTATAATATTCATAGCCTTCCAGAAAAAATGATAAGTTTTATCTATAATATATAATTAATCTCATATAAGCAGTGAACTTGGCTACCAAATTTAAGCCGGTTTTCTAATTCACTAGCAAAATATTCATCCCTAAAACTACTGAATTACTAAATAGTTCATTAGTTTATATGTGTTTTATATTTAGTTGTATGATACTGGCACAGTTTATATACTCACAATTCTGTTTTTCAGTAGTTAGGCTTTTTTTCCATTTTTTTTTCTGTTAAAAATGTTGCTGTAGTGCCAGGCATGGTAGAAGATGTCTGTAATCTCAGTACATGAGAGCCTGAGACAGGAGGATTGCAGGTTTGCAACCATCCTCAATTACTTAGTAAGTCCCTCCACAACTTAGAGAGGCCTTGTTCAAAAGAAAACAATAGGGCTGGGGATGTACCTTAGAAATATAATGCCCCAGGGTTTCATCCCCAGTAACACACAAAAAAGTTTCTATAGAGTCTGAGATTGTTTTCAGTGGTAGACTGCTTGCCTAGCATGCAAGAGGCCTGAGGTTTGATCATCCAGCACTGAAAAGAAATTATTAGGAGAAACATTATGTTTCATGTACCAACAAAGTAAAATTGCCAGGTCACAGGGTATGTGCACACCAACTTTATTTGATATTGGAACATTGTTTTCCAGTGCAACTTTTAACAATACACATTTGTACTAGTCATGTTTAAAAGTTTCTCTTTTTTAGGTACATCACTAACACTTGGGCTTCTCAAACTTAAGATTGTAAATCTGAAGAATGTAAAAAGGGACCTCATTCTGTTCTTAATTTTCATTTATTACTGAAGTTGAGTATCTTTTTCTTATATTTTTTGGTATTTAGTTTACCTAAAACAAATGTTGAAAATAAAATAGTTTGCATAAAGTAAAATTCTTAATTACTTTTTTATTTTTTAATAAATTTTTATTAGTGCATTGTAGTCATATGCCTTAATGGTATAAGAGACTTGTGGAGATGTACATGCATACATCACCCAATTAGCCCTTACCCAATCCCTATTTGCTTCCCTTCCTCTCCCTCCTTCCCATGCTGGGTTTCATGATTGACTTTGATATGTTTAAGTACATCATGTTCTTTAAAGAGTTTCCCTCTTCCCTCCTCCCGTCTCCTCAGATAGGTCACCTTAATTGCTCCTCTATAGGGTCCCTTCTTCATCTAGAGCTCCTCCTGTTACTCATTTCTCCCTAGTTTTTGCATATTATGGAAAGCATCTGATTTCTTATTTTTTGTGACATTTCCCTGTGAATTCCATAATTTTTTTCTTCTTTATGGCTGGGTAAAAGTCCATTGTGTACATATCTCCTAATTTTTTAAAATACAATTTTATCTCAAAAGGTAGGACTTCAATCAAAATTTTGTAAAATATCATAATCAGAATCATAGATATGTGATACTTCTTGCTGAAACTAATATTTAGATTAGAAAAGACTTATACACAGAAATTTGCCAGTACTCTGTGATATATTACATATCTCTATAGGAGCAGGAATTTATTTATGCAATTGTGGTACCATGAAACTTAAGTACTATGAAATGTTCCTTATCCTTACTATTATCACCTCCCTTCTTCTCCTACCCTTTATTACTTCAGGAAGATACCAAAGTCATGACTTAGCAAAATAGATAAAATCAGATTTCTTCTTCTTCCCACATATTTCATCTGGTTCCTATTCATTCAAGAATCAGTGTACAAACATATTTAGTGTTCATATATTGAATGTCCATTTTAGCATTCTCATAAAATTAATGAGAAAAATTAAAATTGCATTGCATTATAATCACAATGTAAATAAAAATCTAACCTTTACATAATAGAATAATTCATTTGCGATCATCTTAGTTCTTAAGCAAATAGTATACCATTTAATATGAATACAGACTAAATGTATATGTATATACAAAGAGATTCATACAGACATGAAAAAATGAATATGATTGTTCTTTAGTTTAAAAATGTTATAGTTTGATATTCCCAATAAAAATGCATATTTATATGTAGCAGCAAATAGAATTTAGAGTCAATGAGTCCAACTAAAAATCATAAATATTTTGAGCCTTTTCTTAGTGAATAGATTCTTAAAAATCTATGGTTAGGTACAATAACCCCAATCTAACCCAGCCACAATTTCTGCCATTGTGTTAGAAGAATTCTTAGTTCAAGGAAAACAATCTTAGCCTTATCCAGATGTAAGGAAGTCAGAAACAGAAAAATCAAAAACAAAGAGCTCACAAAGTAAATAACTAGATTTATTGTTTGAAAAAATACACCTGAAAGTAACAAATAGTTTTTTAACCTTAAAAGGGACCTACTAGGGTTACCAGATAAAATACAGAATGTTAAGAAAAATCTGAAGAATTTCAGATAAAAATAGTATAAATATGTCTTTCACGATATTTGGGACATGTTTCAAATTTTGTTGTTTATTCTGAAATTGAAATGTAGGTGGTCATTTTGCTCTTTTTGACAAATCCAATAGTTCTAAACCTACTCCAAGTGAAGAAATAAATATCTAAATCACTGTATTTATTTGTACTTCCTCAAATATTTCCCATAATAAAATGTCATACTGACAACTCTTCTGATTATATCACATTCTATCAAGAATAACTAATTTATGGGAGACTTATTAAAAGTTAAATTTACTAAGCTCAAGATTTTTCCCCAAATGTTAGGTGTTCCCTATTTTCAAAAAAAAAAATTGATAACTTCTGCAGGTATAATTGGCCACAATGCTTACTGAATTAATGGTAAATTTGGAAAAAACATTATAGTTTCTTAGAGAGCAGAACTATTACACAAATGGTGTCCTTGGGTGACCATGTGAAATAAATTCTTTGATATACAAGTTGTGGCTTTTTTGCTTCTCTTCTATGGCAATTAATCTTATTTGCAAAACAAAAAGAAATCCTACTTAAAAAGTTTAATATGGATATATTAGTCCTCCTAAGCTGCTTCGAATCCTGTCTCGGAGCTCTATAGCACTGCGCTGTTGGAGACTTGTTTTAATAGTTCCATAACATATTGCCAAATGTCCCCAAATATTAATTTTCAGATACTTGAAGTGTTTTCCTTCTCTTTTAGCATTAGCTGTGAAACAGCTCTTTTATTTTCAAACGACTTCAAAGTTAATTGTATTTTTTCTCTTCAAGTGTTGAAAACTTGGCAAGAGTGTAAAAGCAAAAATGAGGGGCTATTTTATAGCTTAAATGCTGATCTGCCTAAAAGGCACTGGGTCTTATTTGTTTTAAAAAAAAAAACCCTTTGCTCTTTGGAAGACAAAAATGCTCACTATGTCCCTCTTTTAAAGGAAAACATTCAGTCTTTAAAAGTAGCAGAAATGAGAGAACATCATAGGTTCCAAGTGTTAGATGCCAGGCAGAATAGTCAAGTTATCAGGAGGCAAAGGTGGGAATTGGAAAGTAGCCTTCAGAAAAATACTAGAAGTAAACTCTAAAGCCAGCAGGAGAAAGGGCAAAGGTGATTCCCCTCGAAGTTTAAGTCCTGAGACATATGCTTAAAGACAACAGAGGGTATCATTATTTCCCTGTATGTTTTCTCTCTCTCTCTCTCTCTCTCTCTCTCTCTCTCTCTCTCTCTCTCTCTCTCTCTCTTCTCTCTCTCTCTCTCTCTCCCTCCCTCCCTCCCTCCCTCCCTCCCTCCCCCCCCTCTCTCGGTTACTGGGGATTGAACCCAGGGCACTTTACCTTTGAGCAATAGCACCAGACCTTTTTTTTTATTTTATTTCATAACTGAGTCTTACTGAATTGCCAAAGGTCTTGCCAAGTTACTGAGACTGACCACAAAACTGTAATCCTCTTTTCTGAGCCTGCCAAGTACTCTAGTACTGAGATTACAGGTGTACACTACAATGACCAGCTTCTTTCTATACTTCTTGCTTCTCTAGTTGTGCTTGCTCTTTGATGCCTTCACTTACCTTTCCCTATAGCTGGGCTATAGCATAAGTTAAAACAACACCAGCACCTCTGTACAGTAGTTAGCATAGCTCCCCCACAGACCTTAATTCTAGCATAACTTTATGGAGAAACAGCTGAGAGCGGATTAGAGCACATTTGACACACAGTGCTACACTGCATGAAAAATAAAATCTTACAAAATATACTTTTAAATTTCAGTCTCCATTACTCAAGTTTGCCAAATATCCTGAAGTTCACTTACCAGACTTTTAAAGTAGGATCTTATACTCTTAACATGGTCAAAATTCCAGGTCAGACTTTGAGAACTAATTCTCTGATGTTAGTCTATATTTCATTTCACATTCTAGAGATTTCATGCATCCACCAGTTTAAATAAAATTTAAATATGCATTAGTTGTGTACATTTTAAATGCAAATAGTTAATATTAAATGGAAATATAGGTTAATATTTAAGCATACACAAAATGATTATTGTATAGATTGAAACAATAGAGATCATTCGCTCACTGAAAAGAGTGAATTTCCACTGTAATCTCTGACCTTCTGCCTCTTTGATAAATTCTAGGAGATAAGTGTAGCTAGCTGGAGTGTTCGTCAGCTTTATGTTTGTTGTTGTGGAAAAATACTTGGCATAAACAACTCATAAGAAGGAAAGAAATAAGATACAGTGGTTCATACCTGTAATCTCTAATTTGATTCACAAAAATATCCAACTATTCCTTTTCCTTCTCTTTTCCTATGAGGAAAGAGTACACAAGATCCAGCTTTCTGTTTGTGCATATCAAGACAAATGCTAGAAACTATAAAGTACCTCAAAGGCTAATTTGATCCTAAATATTACTCACTCATGTTTGCTAGTCTAAATTTGTCCCTTTATTCATTCTTAGTAAGCTAAGATGATGAAGCTTACTTTAAAAAAGACTTGTTTTCTGCTGGGCGTGGAGGCGCAGGCTTGTAATCCCTGGGCTTGGGAGGCAGAGACAGAAGGATCGCACAGGTTCAAAGCCAGACGCACTGGCTTAAGAGACCCTGTTTCCAAATAAAAAAGTATAAAAATAGGTCTGGGAGTGTAAACCGGAGGTAGAAGGGTTTCCAGGAACCCCAGTACTACCAAAAAAAAAAAAAAAAAGACTTATCTGGGTCTTGTTAAAACAATTACCCATTTTGGCCATTCACCTCAATTCCAAGATGATCTTATTTCAATTAACCAGTAGAGATTTAAGATGATAACCTAAGGGAAAGGGGAGTGAGTCATTTTGGAAGGAAATACTCTAGAGAGATATTACAAAAATGTTCTTTACCACAATTCAATCTTTCTTGTACTTCAGAATTAAAATGGGTATGCTTGTCATTGTGACCACTGAAACATTAAATATGCCAGTGTTTTGGCCTCCTCCTTTGTCCTGTATGTATGTTTATTTCAACAGTTTCATCTAGTTTTTATCCCCTATCAAACTGTTTCATACTTTTGAGGCAGGACAAAAACTTAGGAATAGGAAGGGTTAAAAGAAAGACTATACATTAGAAACAAAAACTGGGACGGTTAATAAGTTATAAGATTAACAATGACTAGGCAAGGACTATGGAAATTTATACAAAACTCAGCCTCTTCTGTGGGCCTCATTCTGAGAACAACTTGTGTAAAGAAGAGGGGAGCAAAAAGTGTCATCAGATAATGATTCAAATTAAGGACTGAAACTGAGCAAAAAATACTGGGTCCCCAAGACCAAATTCTGACTAGTCACAGAAGAGTAGATGGAGAACCATGAGAAGGGATAAAAGCTCAACTCATAAGAACTTCAGTAGTTACTTCTTTTGAGAACCTCCTTCCTGTACAAGAGCTATTCTGTCTATTTTCTATCTTTACCCTGGCTTACAAATAATCTTTCATATTTCTATGCCTTTGGTTAGTCCTTGGGCTTTTGTTGAAATCTACTAAACAATAAGAAGACATGAGCATATCACTTTCCTTTTCTATAATTCAATGAAACTATAGAAATAAGATATTTGTGTAAAGCTAAGGTATCTAAAAGATTATCTTAAAAGCAAAGATAATGTATGATAAGAAAATCTTATGAAGATAAATAGCAACTGTGATATATATGTATATTCAAAGATTGCCATCTTTGAATAGCCACTAGATAATATATACACCATAATTTATATTTAATCAAGTTGAAGTTTCAGAGGAAAAAATTTGCCTTCAGTAAAGAATGGGTAAAAATATTTGTGAGTCAATTCCTGCCACCAGGAGGCCAGAGAAAATGGCTTTAGAGTGGTACTAAAGAAGAAAGTCTTGATCATCTTAGAACAGAAGCAGAGAAAGCAGGCGATCACAGTCAGAGAGAGCAAGAGTTTCCTCACTGATTTAAGAAGGATAAAGAACTGAGAAAAAAAGGTAGAAGCAGAATCACAGAAATCACTGTAAGAAATTTTTGCTGGAAGAGAAACACACAAAATAGTCTATTTAGTTTTGAAAGCAATAGATGAAAAGAACCTTGGCAGCTTTGAAAAAACTACATATTAAAATGTTCATTTCCTAAATCTCATTTAATTCTGCATGAGTGTGCTTTTCTTAAAAAAGTCTTTTGTACATTGGATGTAACCTTTAATGACCCGGTCCACGGGTAAAAAAGAAATGAAAAGATCAATCTGTTTTCCTTGCTAAGAAAAATAGTGTTTATCAGTAACTATATAATCTAGTAACTACTGATGGTTATCAGAAGTAATTTATTTCTGGTACATTCCAGAACGGAACATATAGGGGAATACTAAAAAACAAAAAAGAAAAAGAACATTTTGTGGCTGACAGAAATACTACTGATAGCTATGAAAAATGATGCAGCAAAAATGCTTAACATTTAAAAGTACAACCATTCTGAGAGGACAAAGAAAGGGAGGACATGAAACGTATACTATGCCATGCCCTGCCTAAACCACATTCAGCAGCACACCAAAGGGCCAGGTGTTACTCTGTCCTTGCTTACCTCTTGCAATCTTATGTTTTGTTGGTCTTTCCCGATCACTCAGTCTCCAGCTATGATGAAAATCAGTAAAGATCTTTGTATAAGTTTCTATCAATTAGTACCTCTCCCTTTACCAAATCAAAACTGTTAACATTCATTTATTATTTTTTATTTGTTGGCACATTATAATCTCACACCATAATATAATCAGTGATAGAGACATATATGCACACAGCACTTGATGATTCTTCAGATTTCAATACATGTTGGATTAAACTTGCTTCCTATTGTACAATCAAGGTAAATGATGGACAGATGAATGGATGAATGAATAGATGGACAGGTACATAAACAGAAACAGATAATAGTTAATATAAATATTAATAATATATCATAAATGTAGATATATTATTCAGATAGATATCACAAATGTAGATATATTAATCAGATAGAAGGCAAACATTTGGAAATATGCCATTTTGCTAAGAAACATTTTCTCAGAAATAACATCATTTAATCTTATTATCTGACAAAATGAAGGGACAGTACAGCTAGGAAGAAGACATTGAAAACAAAATAACATAATGTTCTTATTGGAATTTTTCATCAAATGTTCTTGTCATCTCATAAAAAATAAAGCACCTAAGGAATTATTGGGAAGCATATACGGTCCCATACTGAAGCTCCTCTACAAAGTACATGGTAATAATGTGGCTGACTCAAAACTTTGAGGATTGCCATCTTGAAATAGTCAGCAGGGAATAGATGTGATGCAATTTTTATTGGGAAGGACTCTTTGCCATGCTGAAAATAAATGATTTGGTGGTTCCCACCACTAACTGGGGGATGCTTCATTATTAAGTAGTTGATGCAAATGGACCATTTCAGTCTCTACACAGAACTAGCCCTGGAGGCTTGTGATGACTTTCAATTAGTTATAAATACTTTATTGAAAACACATCCAGAACCCGGGCATGGTGGTGCACGCTTGTAATCCCCGCGCTTGGGAGGTGGAGACAGGAGAATCACGCAGGTTCGAAGCCAGCCACGCTGGCTTAAGAGACCCTGTTTCCAAAAAATAAAATATGTCTGGGAGTATATCCCAGAGGTAGAAGGGCTTCCAGGAATCCTAGCACCACCAAAAAAAAAAGAAAAGAAACACAACCAGACCAGACTCTACGCTAACAACTTCTTAAGGTATGCTATATATATATATATATATATATATATATATATATATATATATGTTTTATTGTCTTAATTACATAAAATATCTTAACATGTTTTATGTATCCCAAAATTATAAAATCATATTTTCATATCATTATCACTTCATTATAATTATCCCTTTAACCAGATAACATTTACTGCAAAAAAATTACTACTCAATGTTTTCCAGGAAGATAGCAACTGAGGGAAGCAGTAAATAAAAGTCCTAATGACATTCTATCTCTATTGCCATGAAAATGGTATCGAGAAAAGAAACTAGTATAAATTTGAACAACTCAGTGAAAATTGAAAGGCAGCAGAATGGCTGGGCATGGTGGCACATGCTTGTAATCCCAGCATACAGGAGGGTGAGACTGGAGGATCGCGGTTCAGGACAGACTCAGCTACTTAGTGAGACCCTGTTTCAAAATAAAAGAATAAAAAATGGGGCGGGGGTGTAGCTCAGAGGTCAAATGCCCCTGGGTTCCATCCCCAAACTCGCAAAAAAAAAAGAAAGAAAGAAAGAAAGAAAGAAAGAAAGAAAGAAAGAAAAAAAAAAAAAGGCAGCAGAACAAAGCTAGAAGAAATATTGGAGAGCAGAAAAGTACCCCGTCCAGCTCCAGCCATGGAGACCATGGCAATGCTATCTTTCCTCATCACCCCAGGACAGCCATCACTGCACCTCTGGAGACCTCCAGCAAAAAAGCCAATGACATAAAACAAAGTAGGTAGCCTCAGCTCAGTGGGATTGTAAGGGTTTGGCTCCTTCTATGCGGATGCTGCCAATGACTTGCAACACTGGCAGCCAAGCTCAATGCATCCTACAAAGATCCAGAGTGGCACTCAATAACACCATAGGTGAACCAGGCATCTTGGAGAAAGACTGCCCAGAAACGCTGCAGGGATTCACACAGCAAGTGATAGACTTGCAGGGTCTGAAACTGCATGGCCTAAGAATTTGCAGTTCCCCCTTCTGAAGGTGGGTATGGAGTCAACTGTTGGGGTCAGCCCCCAAGGCAAATCAGGTAAAAAGGCTCACAGTGCCCAGGGCTCAGAGCCCTAGTGAAACATCCAGAGATTACCACAGACCACCCAATTGTGGAGATTGTGGAGAAGTTAGATGAAACCGGCTCTAGGTGTGGAGAACCACAGAGTCCTGCATTTATATTGGGTCTAGTCCCTGTAACACCCACTGAAGACACAAGCAGGTAGAGATGGGGGCTTAGCATTGGAGGATAGCATGGACACCTATTTTTAACACTAGTTCCAGCCCCACTGAAACCTGGTGCTTGTATAGACTGAAAGAATCTCTGAGACAGGTCACTTCTGAGAGTTCAGAGACCAAACCTTGCAGCAGGAAAAGTCCCAGTGGCACTAGGTGCCTGCACAAAGATAGACATCAGGACAGGGTCCCAATCATTGAAGGAGACAAAAAAACAGGCCTATAAACTAACATCATTACTATAGGTTATAGAAAAAATGAGAGTGCTTGGAACATGCTTGAGAACCTAATATAGAAAGTGAACCTTCAACAACTGAAAGAATCCACAAAGAACCACGAGGATTTCAGGGGCCAGGTATGCTCAGTATTCATATATCTGTAAAATTGTTTCATTTTTCTTGTTTTATTTTTGTTATTTTTTGTGTTTATGCCTTTATTTTTGCTCTCTACTCCTTTTACAAGCTTCTTCCCTCATACATATCTACTCTCTTCTCTACACCCCTTCTCCATTTTTCTATTCTTTTTCTTTTACTTATTTTATATTAAATCCACTCCATATCATTATACAAAATACATTACACTGGATACTAAATTCTTACTACATATTCACTATCTCTCATCTTTACTATATATTACCTTACCAAACTCAAACTCTCATTCTATTCCAAACTGCTATTTTATTTTTTCTTGCATTTACTACCTCATCAGCTTCCTCATCATCCAACCTTCACCAATAAATACAACACAACTTGACCAGCTGACACCTACAGAGTGAGAGAAGTACATCAAAAGCAACAAAGATACAAACTTAGAAATCTGAAATCATGAGAAGGAGAAATAGCAAGGAAGCAATGCAGTCCCCCAACCCCACATTAACAGAGCAGAACACATTAACAAAACAGAATTGCAGAGATCGCCAGAAGAACAAATCAGAAATTTAATAGTAGAAATAATAAAAATAAGTTTTGAAAAGAATTTAGAGAAAGCCTGAAATGAATAAAGGAACAAATAAAGAATCTGCACCCTGAACAGGAATCAGAAAGAAGCTCTAAAGGAAGTGAAGGATGCAATCATTGAAGTGAAGTCATCAATACTAAATATAAACAGTAAATTAGACCACATACATTATAGAATCTATCTCTTAGAAGATGATCACTCCAAAAATGAATATACAGTATTTAAATTATAAAAAGCAAGTCAACAGCATTAACTGGATATGGAAGAGATATGCAACAATCTTTTCATAAATATAATATCAGAAAAGTTTCCAAAAATAGACAAGGAGGACAATACACAGGTATAAGAAACTTATAGAATCCCCTTTAGAGAAGATCAGAGAAAAGGTTCACCATGCCACATAACAGTCAAACTAAAGTAAAGAAAATCTTAAAGAGAAAAAAAAAGCAAAAGAACCAAGAGACATTTAGAGGCAACCAATTAGAATCACTCCAGACTTCCCAAACCAAGTCATGAAAGACAGGAGGGCAAGGAGCAACATATTCCAAATGCTGAAAGAAAATAACATGCAATCAAAAAATTTCTACATAGCAAAAACATGTCTCAAATTCAACGGAGAAATAAAAGTCTTCCACGACAGAAGCTGAAAGATTTTATGTATTTTAAATCAGCACTAGAGAAAATACTCAGAAAGATTAACTGTAAAATAAATAAGCAATCAACACCATAACTAAAGAAACAATAATTTCAATTAAACACACAACTAAGCAAAGAAGAACAAACACTACCTCAGACAGAAGTTAGAACTCTAAATGTTAGGAATTAAAAAACACCTCTCAGCTGGGCATGGTGGTGTTTGGTTGTAATCCCAGCATTTGGGAGGCTGAGACAGGAAGATTCGGGTTTGTGGCCAGCCTCAGCTACTACTTAGTGAGGCCCTTTGCAACTCAGTGAAACCCTGTTTCAAAATAAAGAATAAACCAGAGTACTGGTGGTGTAGTTTGAAGGTAGAATGCCCCTGGGTTCCATCCCCGGTACTGCAATAAATAAATAAATAAATAAATAAATAAATAAATAAATAAAGAAAACACCTCTCAATAAATACACTGAACATAAATGGCCTCAACTCCTTAATAAAAAAGACATAAGATGGCAAAATGGATTAAAAAACAGAACCCATCCATATGCTGCCTGCAAAAAACATAGCTTACAAGTAAAGATAGTCACAAACTAATGGTGAAGGAGTGAAGCAAAGTAATCCATACCAACAGAACTCTAAGTCAGGTTGGAATAACAACAATGATATCAAACAAATTAGAATTCAAGCCCAAGCTTATCATAAGAAACAAATCAGGGCATTTTTTAACTGGTAAAAGAAACAATTCAGCAAGAAAAAATAGTGGTAGTCAACATTTGTGCCCTAAATATAGGTATAGCCACTTTCATAAAACGAACGCTTTGTGATACTAAGTCACACATAGATCCCAATAAAATAATATTGGGAGACTTTAATACTCCTCACATCCCTAGAATGATCTTCTAGAGCAAAGGTAAATAAAGATACCTCAGACCTAAAGAACACCATAAACCAAATGGACCTATTAGACAAAGAATATTACACCCAACTATAGCAGTGTTTACATTTTTCTCAGCTTTTCATGGAGCCTTCTCCAAAATAAATCACATCCTGAGCCACAAAGTGAGCACTAGCAAATTCAAAAATATGACATATTCCTGTGTCTTTTCAGAACACAATGAAATAAACTAGAAATCAAATATAATACCCAGACTAACCACATAAGCATGTGAAGACTGAACACCACCCTGCTAGATGAGGAGTGGGTAATAGAGGAAGTAAGGGGTGAAATTAAGATATTTCTAGAAACAAACAAAGAGATACAACCTAACAAAATCTCGGGGGCGCCTTGAAGACAGTACTAAGAAGAAAATTCATAGCACTGAATGCCTACATAAGAAGAATAGAAAAACACCAAATAACCTAATGGCACACCTCAAAGCCCTTGAAAAACAGGAACAGTCTAATCACAAAGTCAGTAGATGACAGGAAATTATTAAAATCAGAGCAGAAATCAATAAAGTAGAGAATAAAAGAACAATACAGAAAATCAACAAAACCAAAATCTGGTTCCCCCCAAAAATAAAGATGGATAAAGCACTAACTAACCTAACTAAAAAAAGAGAGAAATAATCAATCCAAATTACTAAAATAAGAGATGAAAAGGTGATGTTACCACTGAAAGCATGAAAATCCATAAGATTATCAGAAACTATTTTGAAAAACCATACTCCAACAAAATGGAAAATGTAGAAGAAATTAACAAATTTTTGACACATTCAACCTTCCTAAATTGAACCAAGAAGATACAGAAAATTTAAACTGGAACACACCTGCAATCTCAGTACTTAGGAGGCTGACAGTAGGAGCACAGGTTTCAGGCAAACCTCAGTAGCATAGCAAAACCCTGTTCAACTTAATGAGAGCTTGTTTCAAAATAAAAATTAAAAGCTCTTAGGGTATATCTCAGAGTTAGAATGATGCTGGGTCCAATCCCCAATAACCACCCCTCCAAATAACAATCATATCCTGGAGCATAGCATAGTGTTTCACCCATTATAGTCAAGTTGTAAATCATAGCTATTTTTATTACAATAGACACAAGTTATCTACAAATACTATTCAGTTACTGTTTATTTGATGTGTGTGTGTGTGTGTGTGTGTGTGTGTGTGTGTGTGTGTGTGTGTAGAGAGAGAGAGAGAGAGAGAGAATGAGAGAGAGAGAGAGGATTTAAAACTCTTTACATAGGAATTCCTTCTGCTTTAAATAATTTCATTTATATATATTATACTGAAACAGTTTTTCCCTTTTGAACAACCTCAAGATCCCAGTGGCAAACAAAAATAAGTACTGATTGTTCATGTGTCTGAAGGCTAGGCTGCTCTGCATATCATGTTTAGTCTTCTCCACATGCCTGTGAGTTAGCTGGCCAGTCTGTTAGCTCAGCTGGGGTAGACAGGGCTACTTGGCACTGTTCCATGTCTCTTTTCCTCCAGTGTTCAGTTTAGCAAGCCAAATTCAGCCTAGCTCTTCCTTATTGTTGTTTAAGAAGTACTGAGAATTGAACCCAGGGCCTCACATGCTAACAGTGTGCTTTACCAGTGAGCTCATTCCCACCACCTGTTTTTGTAACTAAAGATTCACTGGAACACACACCTACCCATTTGTTCATGTACTGTGCATGGCTGCTTTTATACAACAACAGCAGAGTAATGTAGTTGCAACAGAGACCATATGGGTGACCAAAACTAAAATATTTATTACCTGGCCTCTTACAGAAGTTTGCCAATAATCTGCTTTAAGATACTAGCTCAGGCATGTTTTCCTGGTGATGATGAAGATATAAAAGAGTATAAATCAACCCATAAGTCCTTTTTGAGATTCTTCTGTGTCACATATTAAAGTCCAATTGTCCAAAGGAAGTCACATGCTTAAGCTCAGAGTCCAGGAGCATGGTACTTCAGAGTTTTTGGTAATAGTGTGGACAAAAGATCAAATTATTAGAGTCAATAATTCAATCTACTCCAACTATGTTTCATAATATTTCTTAGTAATATTCACCCATAGGTACTTGTTTGTAATTTGCAACTTTTTCCTTCTTCTAGTAACACTTTGAGTACATAAAGAGGCAATGACTTACCCTAGTAGTTGGCAAAAATTTCCCCCTAATGGGCCACATATTAAATATTTGAGTCTTTGTGGGTCTAAACTACCCATATGTTATTATAGCATGGAAAGAGCTGTGGACTATATATAAACAAATGAGTGGAGCTGTGTTCCAATACAGTTTTACTCATGAAACAAACCATAGTTTTCTGGTCCATAAAGACAACTATTTCCAGGAGGCAACAACTGACTATAGCTAAGGAACTGCCACCCCAGTTCCATCATTCCTGTGACCATGGATTTGGCCAGGTCACTCGTTTATATGATGCCACTGGCCCCTGTGGGCATAGAAATGTACACCTATGGACTGAGCCCAGGCTCCTAATGTTTCAGGTCTTTTCCACTGGACTACTTTGAACATGTCAAGTGGCTCTGATATGGTTAGTTAAAGGTTTTATAACTTGGTCTTATATTTTAAGAACTTTTTTTTTGTCTATGAAGTATTTTCCTCCTCTGTGAATCTGTGAAGATAATGAGACTTTTTGATTTAATTATTTTGGAATCCATAAAAATGTGTTTCAGAGAAGTGATTTGTGACCAAATCTCTCCTTTATTACAGTTGAAAGTAAAATTTGCAATGCCTACTGAGGAGATTTTAAGCTGTGGACTGTCTTTGATAAATACTTCTTAGCACCTGAGCTAGAAATATTGAAAAAGAAAGTAGGGGGAAAAGTGATTTAAGGGTAAGCGTTCCCTCCATGCACACAATTCTGGGCCTAGCTTATTAAAATTTTATGGTCATTAAATGAATTTTAGGTGGGAGAATTATTTGGTGCCACAATAACTGATAGATTTACATGAACAGATTCTTTGTCTTCATTTGAAAAATAGGTGAAAACACTGACGTTCTTAAAATATTCCACTTCCATGCTGAGAGTGGTGATGCACTCTTGTAATCCCAATACTTGGGAGGCTGAGAAAGGAGGATGACAGGGTTTCGGCCAGCCTCAGCAGCTTAATGAGGTTCTCAGCAATTTAGCAAGATCCTGTTTCAAAATAAAAAATAAGCCTAACTCTGTAGCCCAGAGGTAGATGGCCCTGGGTTATATCTCTAAAATAGTAACAACAAAAAAAGAAGAAAAAGGAAAAGAAAATTATACTTCCTATACTGAAGTTAAAACATATATTTTAGTAATCAGTTTCCTTTGCTCAGGTGTTCAAGACAAGCACCCAATTATGAGCAAAGATACTTCATGAGCCAGACACAGTGGGGGTAGTCCTGGAATTCCAGTATTTGTGAGACTGAGACAGGAGGATAGCAGGTTCAGGCCAGTCTCAGCAACTTAGTGAGACCTCAGCCACTTAGCAAGAACCTCTTTCAACTTAAAAAATAGGGTTGGGGTGAAGCTTGAAAGTAGAATGCCCTTGAGCTCAATCCCTAGTGTTTAAAAACTAATTCATCACACCACTTTACATTCAAACAAATACCTACAGTAATATCCCTCAAAGACTTGTAGCAAGCCCATATCACAGACTCAAGTTCATGTCTATGGAAAGAAAAGAAGAAACTAGGATGATACTATTATCAATTAGCTCTTACTATAATGTCAATCAGGGTGATTTTTGAGACATTTATGTTTATTGAGTCCAGAGAACAATTCATTGGCATAGTTGATTTTATTGTTCCCATTTTATAGTAGGGAAAACTGAAGTTCATAGTATACACACCCTGCCCAAAACCATACTAATTAGAAGTAGCTGAATTGTTTAATGCAGATCTGTCAGACTCCTGTGTAGTGATTTTTTTCAGGTACAATAATAGCAATATATATGTCTGGTAGACTTAAAACAGGAGAATATATTAGTACTTAGCTTTTTATTTCCCTAGCTAGCTTGACTAGATCAGAGCAAGGCTTATAAAATCAGGGCTAAAAGCAAAGATCAAAGATGAAATAAAGCTGGGTGTGGCATGCCTGTAGTCTCAATACTTGGGAGGCTGAGACAGGAGAATCACCATTTTGAGGCCAGCCTCAGCAATTTAGTAAGGCCCTTCGCAACATAGTGGGATTCTGTTTCAAAATAAAACAGAAAGTGGGGCTGGGAAGGGTGTGGATCAGAATTACAATGCCCCTTAGTTCAATCCCAAGCATCTCCATCTCTCTTCTCTCTCTTCTCTTCTCTCTCTTCTCTCTCTTCTCTCTCTTCTCTCTCTTCTCTCTCTTCTCTCTCTCTCTCTCTCTCTCTCTCTCCCTCTCTCTCTCTCTCTCCTCTCCCCTCTCTCCTCTCTCCTCTCTCCTCTCTCTCTCTCTCCTCTCTCTCTCTATCTCTATCTCTCTCTCTCTCCTTCTCTCTCCTCCTTTCCTCCCCTCCCCTCCCCTCCCCTCCCCTCCCCTCCGCTCCCCTCTCCTCTTCTCTCTCTCTCTCTCTCTCTCTCTCTCTCTCTCTCTCTCTCTCCCTCTCTCTCTCTCTCAAAATAAGTAAAGCTACTCCAACATTTCCAGATTAGGAGATTTTAAGAAGTCTCAGCATCTCTGGTTCTTACACTGGCAGTAAAATGGGAAACTCTCGCTTTGGGAGTTTTCTTCATAGAAGAATTCCCAATTTGCAGAATTATTTTGACTTTTTGCATGCTTATCAATTCATTCTGATCTATTGTGCCATTCTTTTTGTAAAGAATTTTGTGTGAGATTACTTATTGAAGTTATGAGGGTTCTCGTAGAAGCATACAGAGTAATCTTTCTTTCAAAAGGATTTGACTCATCAAGTTCTGTTCCAACTAACCCTCACCCTTGCATTGTTCTGTTCTTCTCTCAGAGAAAATCAATGCGCATGTCCCTTTTCCTGTAACACTGCTACAGCTGCAACTAGCTACAATTTCTAAGAATGCCTCTTGGTGCAATGAAAGGTGAATATAAATAAATAGAAGTCATTTTCAAGAGAGTTATTTAAGCATTTGAGTGCAATTTTCAAAAGAATTTTAAACACATTCTTGCACACTTAATTGAGCATGAAGATTCATGCACAAACATCAGATGTTTAAAAAAAATTGTGCACAGACTGACATTCTAATCACTGCCTATTCAATCATTAGCATAAATGACCCAAGACATAGACACAGAGCTGCAGGTATGCATCTTATTCCATCAAGCTCTTCAACTTTTAAAAAGGTTTCTTTGTGAAAAACAGTAGAAAATCACCCAACAAAATAGACACAGTCAAATGGTAACTATCATCCAATTGTTTATACATATATACACATATATACACATATATATACACATATGTGTGTATATACATATACATACATATATATGTATGTGTGTATATATATATATATAGTGTGTGTGTGTGTGTGTGTGTGTGTGTGTGTGTGTGTGTGGTACTGGGGTTCCTGGAAACCCTTCTACCACCTCCGGGCTACACTCCCAGACCTATTTTTACATTTTTATTTGGAAACAGAGTCTCTTAAGCCAGTGAGACTGGCTTCGAACCTGTGCGATCCTCCTGTCTCCGCCTCCCAAGCCCGGGAATTACAAGCATGCACCACCACGCCCGGCCAATTGTTTATATATTTTTACTTCATATCTCTATATACTTTATTTTATATTTGTTATTTTTGAATATTTTGGAACTTGTTTCCTATTTTATCCTCTCTAGTTAAGATTAAGCAAGGTACAGAACTTAGGTAAAATAGCGATCAGCATATGAAAATCCTCATAGTACTTAGCTGAGACCATTCTCCCTTGTGGCACGATTCTATTTGGAAATTCTCTTAAGTCCAGTTTATGCAACTTGAGACAGGAGGAAAACTCAGATCTTAGCATATTAAAATTAGGATACTTAGACATGTTTATGTAGGTGATCTAATTAAGGTTGTGGACTTAAGCATGTTTAAGTAGGTTATCCAATTGAGGTTATGTAGCCATTCCGAAATGGCTATGAGAAGTATCCATCTATAATATAAGACAAGCCACTCTAGCTATCTTGAGTGAAAAGAGTTTCACTATTTGACATATTGTGTTACAAAATCATTAGGAGAAAGATTTAGGCTAAGAGCCAGGAGAAACTTCCAGAACAACACCAGACTGTTCCTCCACAGAAGCTGCTGTCTACACCATAGCCAGCAGTCAGAGAAGTAAAGAAGCCAATGTAAAGATTACAATAAAATGTTATATCACCTGTATTAAGATCTATAAATCAAAGATCCATTGACAGACCTGGTGAATGCAGAGTCACATTGTGCTTGCTAGATTTATACCAGCAAAGTGGCTATTTTGTATGCTACTGTCTCTCCTAATATTAAATGCACTTATGAATAAAATTGTTGGGTGGTTGACAATAATTGGTGGAAACTGGAACCTAAATTATAAGGGACTGTGGAAATACGGCTTTTCAATTTTCCAGGATTTGCCATTCAGGAGGGTACTATAAGAGTAGAAACAGGCATTGAATGAGGCTGACTGCCACATCTGCTACAACAAAGGACTATAAATAAGCTTTATAGTAAATTCTAGTTTTAAAAAAATTGAGAAACTGTAGCTACTTTTAAAGAAGAAATTTAATACCTATAATTTTAGTGTAGAATGAGTGACTTCATAAATCACTATTACATTGTTGGCACATGTTAGACATGCCTTTAATTGCTGTATTTGAGAACTTAGTATTCCAAATAATATTTATTGAGCAACTATGATATTCAAGGAATTGCACAAAGAGGAGTCAGATATGTTTCCTGTCCTTGTAAAATCCACAATTTCAACTAGATATCTAAAAGCCAGGTACAAATAACAATACAAAGCTAAATGTGGGGATACTGATATGCTGTTAATTGTGGTAGTATGGACATAGGATTCCCTGGGCATGGTGGTGCATATCTGTAATCCCAATACTTGGAAAGCTGAGACAGGAGGATCACAGTTTCAAGAAAAGCCTCAGCAACTTAGTGAGATCCTGTTTCAAAATCAATAAGAATAAAAATGGCTGTGGGTGTAGTTCACAGGTAGAATCTTCTGGGTTCAATCTCCAGTATCAATAAGTAATAAAAATAAGCCGGGCGTGGTGGCGCACGCTTGTAATCCCCATGCTTGGGAGGCTGAGACAGGAGGACCGCGCAGGTTCCAAGCCAGCCTCATCTGGCTTAAGAGACCCTGTTTCCAAATAAAATATAAAATAGGTCTGGGAGTGTAGCCCGGAGGTAGAAGGCCCCTGGGTTCCATCCCCAATACCACAATAAAATAAAATAAAAATAAAAATAAAATAAAATAAAAATAAATGCACAATTTATTTCCCTCCTCTCCCCAAAAATTACAGGAAAGGCTTCAAGAAGGATGTGAGCTCTGAACTTGTCTTTAAGGAATGAATAATATGAAGCAAGAGAAAACTAACAATTGTAATTTTATAACATTTTTTGTTTTGCTGAACACACCTAAATCTATTCTTTCATATAACTAGAGAAATGTCATTTTTTTTCTGTTCTGTAGATAAAAAACAGAGTTTTAGAACACGTATCTGGAAAGTTAGAGAAAGGGAAAATTAACTCATGTCTGTCTCACTTCTATTTTATTGATGGGCCAAATGATATTGGTACTTGCAGGGGGATTTAGAAGACTAGAAACAAGAATGGGCATTCTATGCAGAGAAAGTGGTCTGAACAAAATTACTTTGGAATTTAAGTTGTTAAACATTACAGACCATAAATAAACTAGTTTGGCTGGATTCCAAAGAACACAAAAATTAGAAAGACTAGCCAGGTGTGGTTGCACACACCGGCAATCTCAGTTCTTGGGAAGCTGAGTAGGAAGATCACGACCAGCCTCAGAAACTTTATAAGATTTTCAACAATTTACCAAAATCCTGTTTCAGAAGAAAAAGAAAAGAAAAATGTGGGATGTACCTCAGAGGTAGAACCTCTTTATGCTCAAACCTCAGTACCACAAAAGAGGAAGAGAGAGAGAGAGAGAAGGAAAGAAAAGTGAGATCAGACAGTTGAATTATGAAGAGTAAAGCATCTATTAGCAATAGGTGTTCAACCGAAATTTTTGATTTTTGGGTGGTACTGGGGATGGAACCCTTCTACCCTTGGGCTACACTCCCAGACCTATTTTATATTTTATTTGGAAACAGGCTCTCTTAAGCCAGCGAGACTGGCTTCTAACCTGCGCGATCCTCCTGTCTCCGCCTCCCAAGTGTGGGGATTACAAGCGTGCGCCATCACACCAGGCTCAACCGAATTTTTAAAAAGACATGATTATGCCGGGCGTGGTGGCGCACGCTTGAAATCCCCGCGCTTGGGAGGCGGAGACAGGAGGATCGCGCTGGTTCGGAGCCAGACCCGCTGGCTTAAGAGACCCTGTTTCCAAATAAAAAATATAAAATAGGTCTGGGAGTGTAGCCCGTGGGAGTGTATCCCGGAGGTAGAAGGGCTTCCAGGAACCCCAGTACCACCAAAAAAAAAAAAAAAGACATGATTATTACAATGATTTATAAAAACATGCATCTATTTGTGGAATTTAATTGCAAATATAAGAAATACTGGAGCATGTAATAGAAGTAAATAAAATCTAATTACCTATGGAAGAACAGTAAAAGTATAAATTAGTCTGGTAGAATTTTGAATCAATACTCCCATTGGTAGCAATAGGAATGATTAGATGTTTAAAGTATTTTATTTATTAAATATTAATTATAAAAATTAAAGGGCTTCAGTGTGATATTTCAGAATATGCACAAAATATGTACTGATCAAATCCAATTTTCATTTAATTGCCTTCATTCTTCTCCTTCCTAAACTCTAGTAATTTATATTCTACATTTAGTCTATTTATTTAGCTTCTACATATGAAAGAGTAATTCAGTACTTGTCTTTCTGTGTCTGGTATATTTCACCTAATATAATGTCCTCTGGTTCCATTCATATTGCTACAAATTATAGGATTTCATCCTTCTTTAAGGATGAATAATCTTCCATCTCTTTATCCATTCACCTCACAGTTTCTTTATTCATTCAGCTGGGGATGGGTACTTAATTTGATTCTATATGTTTGCTATTGTGAACAATACTATAGTAATTATGGATAATTAAATATTTTGACATATACTTCAGCAGTAAGAAAATATTATCCCTGGTACCCTGAATTACATAGACTATACCCCTGTATATCAAGTGCTTATAAAACATTAGTGAAAACTGAACTGTATGTTAAGGTATTGTGGAAATCTCAATAATTCCAAAAAGGGGAAATATTACCAGATTTCTTAATATGACAAAACTAGATTAATAACAAAATAGGTTTAAAATTTTCTACCCGAAAAATATAAAACATAGTAGTAAACAAATCTTAGCTCAAACAAAAATTGGAGGATTTCTTATAAATAACAATGGCAGAATATAGGAAAAGCAATTATCAAAGAAAACCTGTAATTAAATGCCTATATAAACAAACTGTAAAATTAAAATAAACTACTCAAGCCGGGCGTGGTGGCGCATACTTGTAATCCCAGCATTTGGGAGGTTGAGACCTGAGTATCGTGGTTCGCGGACAGCCTCAGCTACTTAGTGAGGCCCTCTGCAACTCAGTGAGACCCGGTTTCAAAATAAAGAATAAAAAATAGGGCAGGGGCCAGGCGTGGTGGCGCACGCTTGTAACCCCCGCGCTTGGGAGGCAGAGACAGGAGGATCGTGCAGGTTTGAAGCCAGCTGTGCGCGCTGGCTTAGGAGACCCTGTTTCCAAATAAAAATGTAAAAATAGGTCTGGGAGTGTAGGCCAGAGGTAGAAGGGCTTCCAGGAACCCCAGTACCACCACCAAAAAAAAAAAAGGGCAGGGGGTGTATCTTAGAGGTGGAATGCCCGTGGGTTCCATCCCCAGGCCCGCAAAATAAATAAATAAATAAATAAATAAATAAATAAATAAAATAAACTACTCAAAACAATGCAGAAAAAGAATAAAAACAAACCAAGATAAAATACAGTTAATAAAACAATCACAAAATCAGATATTAATGAAGTATAGAAGACATAAAATTGTAGAAATAATAACTAAGCAAACTATTTAATGTGGCAAAAATAATAAATCATTGGTTAAAATAATAAAACAGGAAAAGGAACCACAGGTACCTATAATAAGAAATGAGAAGTGGAGAGCATCCGTTGTCTGTTTTAAATGAGACTATTCGCCAGGTGTGGTGGCACACACTTGTAATCCCCGCGTTTGGGAGGCGTTATAGGAGGATCGCGCAGGTTCGAAGCCAGCACAGCTGGCTTAAGAGACCCTGTTTCCAAATATAAAATAGGACTTGGAGTGTAGCCCGGAGGTAGAAGGGCTTCCAGGAACCTCAGTATCACAAAAATAAAATAAAACAAAACAAAACAAAATAAAATAATAAATAAATGAGACTATTCTGCATAAATACATGCAATTACATTTTTAGATCCAGAAAATAATTTCCTAAGTTATATACTTTATAAAAGTTTAGTGCAGTTTAGATAAAAGTACCACAAACACCATTTCTCACAGAAAATAGAGATATTTGTAAATAATTGACCTGTGAAAAGTATGAAACCTGTGTGACTTCCCAGGAGAATTTTCCAAACAGTTGGAAGTCTGCTAATCCCAGTGCACAGAGTATAAAAAGAAAGAAAATGTCCGAATTTTTTGTGTGTGTTGAAAATGTAACATTCATTGATTTCCAAATGAAAACTACCGTCTGGCATGACTTATAAATATTCGATGCAAAAATCTTAAATAAAACATTAGCAAACAAAACACAGCAGCACATTAAAAAATAACATATTATTTTGGATTACATAACTAATTGGGGTTTATTTGACAATGCAATGGTGGCTCAACATGAAGAGAAAATGAACACAATTATCATATTAATTGAACCAAGAACAAAAAAAACACATTATCATCTTTATAAGATGCCTAAAAGCTATTGCAGCAACCATTAATTTTTAAAAGACTAAATTAAATAGGAATTGATGGATACTTTCATACATATAAAAATCAGCCCACACTGGCATGTTTCTCAATTGGGAAACCATCAGAGATTTTGATGCTGAAGTGTGCTTCTGTCTCTACTAGTACTTTGCATTAGATGTAAAGTAGAAATATAAAAAAAGAGATTTGAAGCATAGTGTAGAATAGGTAATAGATAAAACTATCTCTACTTGAAAATTATATTATTTTATACTGAAAGTTGAAAATATTCAATGAAAATATTGTAAATATTGAATGCATTTTAGTAAAGTAGCAATAAATTGAAAAATTAATATACTGAACACAAAAGGCTTCATATATAAAACCAGTTAAAAGATCATGGGGAGAAACAAGTCATATTTACAATACAAAATATATTCTTTACTATAAGCTTGACAGATGTACATAAAGTATGGTTTTCATTAATTTATGAAGCAATCTATAAGACCTTGCAGAATAGATTACATTATGAAGCTAGTAATTCTTTCCAAGTTAACTTATGAACTAATATATTCTCAATAAAAGTACCATTGCATTTTTTGTGTATTAAGTTACTTATTGAATTCAACTTAAGAATTAAACAAAAAAATGCACAGAAAAAATGCTGGAAGAAAGTGCTGGAGATGGGGTGGCAGAAAGTGGCCAGCTATACCAAAACATGAAACATGATACAATCCTTTTCTACCAAAAACAGAGACTGAACAAAAGGGAACATTCAAGAGACCCAATGCAGAAAGAAATGTACAGCATGCTAAGGCTGATAGCTCAAATCAGTATGAAAAAAAAAATGGGGGGGGGTATAGGGATTGAACCCAGAGGCATTCTATCTCCGTGTTAAATCCTCAGTTCTTTTTATTATTTTGAAACAGGGTTTCACTAAATTGCTGATGTTCTTGCTAAATTGCTGAGGCTCGACTTGAACCTGTGACCATTCTCTCTCATTCTCCCAAGTACTGAGATTATAGGTATGCACCATTACTCCTGGCAGTAAATGTCCTTAGAGTAGTACTTGATGATTACCGTCAACTGGCTAAAAGAACACACTTACACACTGAGGATAAATTATAAATTATTATATTAGATCTACCTCTCCACACACCCTAATTTTGAAGAGAAAGTGCCTCGTTCAAAGCACTGTACAGGAAAAATATCCAGGTTTCACTAAGTCACCTTTCCTCACTCTAATGTTGTTTGTCCCAAGGGTTTGACCATGACACACATGTGGCTCATTCATAACTTTGCCTGTGGTCCATGTCTTCTAATCAAAATGAGAAGTAAGGACAATCAGATTTCTTTTCCAAGAGTTAGAGATAGAAAACTATGAAATTGAAGTAATTAATGGTAATGTGGCTCATTCATAACTTTGCCTGTGGTCCATGTCTTCTAATCAAAATGAGAAGTAAGGACAATCAGATTTCTTTTCCAAGAGTTAGAGATAGAAAACTATGAAATTGAAGTAATTAATGGTATGAAAGACTACCAAGAAGGAAAAGAAGGAAACAATTGGTCTAAAATCTAGTATAAAAACCATATAAGGAACAGAAAGTATGTGCTTATTTAAGTTACATAATACAACTGGTCAATGGAGTCAGCAAACTGGAGCCAATTGCCAAACATTTCTTTGCTATGTAGCATTTGGAGCACCATTACAACCAATCAACAGTACTTTTAAAAATAAACATATCTGTTGTATACTCAACTGAAAGCCAGAGGTTGGTTTCCAAGGTTGATTCAGAAGTTCTGCGACATCATCAAAGATCAAGCCTTATCCTGTTTTTAACTCCATCATCTTCCTAATTGTTTCTACCACTAGGCATATTCTCTTTGTCCAACAGAAATAGCCATTCTCCATACTTGAATGGTAAATTTACCCAAAGCAGCCTAGAGAACTGCAGCCTAGCTTGATGTACAAACCAATTATAACCTCATAGTGTACCCTTGTAACCTAGCAACTGACTCTCAGCCAATAGGTGAACTTCCAGACAATCAAAGGCTGAAAGCTGTCCCAACATGACCATAGAAGGCAAATGCCAAGCATAACCAATCAGGATGTTTCTGTACCAGTCTGTTTTCTCTGGACTTAGATACAAACTGCATATGTGGGAAGAAATATGGAAATATGTGGAAAGAAAGAAATACAAGAGACAAGTAGACATATGTGAAAATTTAGGTATAATGCCTGCAACTTATTTTTTAAATGTTAAGAGAAAATAATGACATGTATGTGAATCTATATAGTGAAAGAATGATAAGAAAATAAAGCAAAACTTAAAAAATAGATTGATGAGAGATACATGATATAAATATAGAGACATCAAAAACTAAGTTTAGTTTTGAAACATGCCACTTAGAGGGCACAAAGCATACAATAGGAAGTTAAATCTCTTAATGTTCTTAGAGTTTTTGACCTTGGAACCATGCAACTTTTTATAATTTATAACTAAATCAAAACAAAAATTTCTATGATTAAAAAAATGAAATAAAATAACAAACCTAATGACATATCACGTGGGTGTCACAAACTATACAGGGAAATAATTTTGAGTGACTTTACAGGACAGTATTTTGAATATATATTCCTATATTTTAAGGAATAAAAGAGCTCCCAAACTTAAACTGCTTTAGCCGTGTAGCCATTTTATCATTGATGGTTATATGGTATTGCTGTTTGGCATCTCTTGCATATTGTAGGATAATGCAAATTAATAAATCTGTTAATGTTGAGAGAATCAATAATAGAAGTGATAAAAATTAAAGTACAAGCCTAAAAATATAATATTTGAATTCAAAATATCACTATGAACTTATGATTTATTTTCCTTTCTTTCTAAAATTAGATAATCCCTGAGACCAGAAAGTATGACCACCTAGTAGCATTGCACACCCACCAGGTGAGGTCTTACCCAAGATCAGATCATGCTGTACAAATACTGTCGCCTAGGTTATGGCACTTTGTTATGGCAGATCTAGCAAATAAAACTGGATTGGACTACTAGACATTATGTGCCTTCTAATTTAATACACTGGGAAGTATATAGTGACACTTGTGAGAGTTTTTTATTCCCTCTCAATGAAAAGAATCTGAGTTGAATCTAATCAGATCTCTATATGTAACTACCTATTTGCCAAAATAAAGGAATAGAGAAACATGTTAAATGACACCATGACCATGCAGTCAAAACCAGAATGTGACTTCTTCAATAAATAAAGAATACCAAAAAATATGGCAGAAAGGAAAAAGGATATGTCAACTAAATAAAATCATGGACTCTGGAACCTGATTTGAACAAATTAACATTAAAAAGGAAATTATAAAGATATTTGGGGAGATTAAATAAGAGTTATTAGATGACATTAATATATTAACTAATTTTTAAATATTAAGATGATATCAGTGTGAGGGGTTTTATTTTTGTACTGTAGTTTGAAATCAGGGGCATTCTACTTCCATGTTACACTCCCAGCCCTTTTTACATTTTAGTTTGAAACAGGATCTCGCTAAGTTTCTGAGAGTCTCACTAAGTTTCTGGGCTGGCCTCAAACTTGTGATCCTCCTCAGTCTTCCAAGTACTGGGATTTACAGGCAGATCTAGACTCTTCACAGATTTATTTTGTGGTGCTGAGAATTAAATACAGAGCCTCATGCATGCTAAGTAGTTGATGTGTCACTTAGCGCATTTAAAAGTCTTTTAACAAGAGATACAGTGCTTTACAATAGTTCTGTAAAACGTAGTCATTTTACATAATGGGAATTTTTTTCACGTTAGTTAGCAATATCCCATTTCTTCCAGCACACTAATCCCTGGTAACCAACATTCTATTTTCTGATTCTGAGTATAACTATTTTAGAAATCTTATATAAGTACAACTATGCAGTATATATCCTCTATTATCTCTTTGAGATCCTGATTTCAGATTTTTAAAATAAATATCCAGAAGAGATTGCTGGGTCAAATAGCATCTTTATTTAAAATTTTCTGAGGAACCTGAGAAATTATACTTTTTCATAGTGTCTTCACCATTTTTCCTTCCCACCAATAGCATGCAAGGGTTCCAGTGTATGCACATGATTGCAAACATGTGTCTTTTGTCTTATAATAGCCAATTCAGTAGGTGTAAGATGGCATTGGACTATGACTCTGATTTGCATTTCCTTGATAGTGATATGAAGCATATTTTGTCTGCCTGTTGGAAATGTGTATTTTTTTGAGAAATATCAATTGAGGTCTTTAGTCCAATTTTTAAAAGATTTTATTTTCATATTTTAGGTTCACAGAAAAAAGGCAAAGGAGGGTGCAAATGTTCTCCATATATTCTCTATCCCCACATATGAATAATCTCCCCTCGTATCAACAGCCCTTTCAGAGTGGTATATTTGTTACAACAGATGAACCTACATTAACCTACCATAAGCACCCAAATTCCTAATTTATGTTAAGTTTCACTTTTCATCTCCCACATTCTATGGATTTGTAAAGACGTATAATATGTATACAGAGTTTTTCACTATCCTAAAAGTCTCTGTGTTCCACCTATTCTTGACTTTCTGCCTCAACCCATGGCAAAACCTATGCCAACCACTGATCTTTCTTTCTTTTCTTTTTTTTTTTTTTTTGACTCTGGGAATTAAACCCCAGGAACATTCTACCTATGAGCTACACCCCAACCCTTATTTTCTTTTTTTTTATTTTGAAACAGAGTTCTTCTAAGTTATTAGGGCCTCTCTAAATTGCTGAGGCTGGTTGCAAACCTGCAATCCTCCTGTCTCAGCATCTTAAGTACTAGGGTTATGGACATGTACCACCATGCCTGGCTCTGATCTTTTTAATGTCTCCATAGGTCTGACTTCTCAACAATGTCATGCAGTTGGAATCATAAGTATGTAGTCTTTTCAGCTTGCCTTTTTTCACTTATTAATATGGATTTAAGGTTATCTAATGTTTTTTCATAGTTTGATAGCTAATTTCATTTTAGCACTGAATAATATCTCATTGTATGAATATATAAAAATTTATTTGATATATAAATTTCTTTGAAATTATAAATACACATACTATAAATATCAATGTGCAGATTTTTATGTGTATATACGTTTTCAATATTTTGTGTAGATACCAAGGAATACGATTGCCAGGCAATACAATAAGAGTATATTTAGTTTGTAAAAAGCTGTCAAACTGTCTCTGTCTCCCGACATGGCCATACCATTTTGCATCTCATCAGCAATAAGTGAGAATTCTTATTGCCCTGTATCCTTACCAGCTTGGGTTTTCCTTTTCTAACTCTTACAGATTAGATGCACCTACTAAATTATTTATGGGTAAATGATTTTTTTAGTTTTATTTTAACATAGTAGAAATGACAAAGCTCAAATTTAAAAGTTAATTTTGGCACGTGCCTGTAATCCCAGTACTTGGGAGGCTGCGACAGGAGGATTGTAGGTTCAAGGCAAGCCTCAGCAACTTAGTGAGACTCTGTGTCAAAACAATAATAAAAAATAAACATAAAGGATTGGGATAGAAAGTTTCTGGGTTCAATTCTCAGTAACATACACACACACACACACACACACACACACACACACACACACACATAAGAAATTCAACAGTAGAAGACAAGCCTGGTGCGGTGGTCCATGCCTGTAATCCATTTACTTGGAAGGATCATAAGTTGAAGTCCAGATTCCTCAATCTAACAAGACCCTGTCTCAAAATAAAAAAAATAAAATACTGCTGGGGGAATAGCTCAGTGTTTGAGCAACACTTATTTCTATCCTCAGTACAAGAAAGGAAGGAAGGAAGGAATAATCTTTTAAAAGAAGAAATCCATACCTAGATCATCATGAAAAAAACATGCAATAACCAACAGGTCATAAAAATGACAGAAAAGACAAATGTAAGATATTACAATTAGAATGGCAGTAGAATTCCCAACAGTAATAATAGTAAGAACTATTAGAATAATATTTTATTTGCTCTTGAGAGTAAATTGTTTTCAAATTATGTTATAATTTTACATTCTAATATTAGGATTCAAATATTAATGGCAAATAAAATATTTTAAAACAAATGAAAAGTATTATATATTGTTTATAGTACATGCTGGTAAAAGTTCCATCACTTATTCTGAAAGATGGAGGAGCAATAAAAATGAAGGTCACTGAATACATATTTGGGAAGAGATTTGTATTAATAAACATTATATAGCATTTTCAACCTTTGTATAAAATAGATATCAAGACCATGAATAATATGGAATATAGTAAAAACAATTCAGAAGAGTAAGTTTTGAGTATTTATTACCTTTGTTTTAATATAATTGATTTGCTTGCAGGTGTTACTAATTTAATTCTTAATTACACTTGTGTTTTCCAATCAGCTTGCAACATTGCTAAAAATTTAGCTTTTGGCTATTGTGAGCTGGTGCAGCTCATTAATAACACTGAATTACTAAGAAACTTTTACTAAAGGAACTTTAGGCAATGTTTTACTCTTCAAAGTTTGTTCTGAGATAGATACAAAAGAAATGGTGTGCAAAGAAATCAGTTACCATGTGAAAAATATAGACAACTAGTGATACCTATGCCTATTAACTGATAACAAAAGATGATGGAACTAAAAAATATCTCACAATTTTAGTACATAAGATGTAGAGGAAGTTGGGTATGGTGGTGCATACCTGTAATCCCTATATTTGGGAGGCTGAGCCAGGACAATTGCAGGTTGGAGGTCAGCCTCGAACTTGCAGACACCCTGTCTCAAAATAAGAAATAAAAATAGGGCTAGGAGTGTAGATCAGAGGTAAAATGGCCCAAGGTTCAGTCCCCTGTACTCCAACAAGTAAATAATTATTTTGAAAAACATGTGGGGGTAAAATTACATAAAACTTTATAAGATTTTTGTATGATTCCATAGGAGAAAGGAGATGTTAGATTTTGTTAAGTGTTTATATTAGTTTTAATCAAAAACACTAAAAATAAACAGAATATATACTACCAAACTAATAAAGAGTAAAGATTAAATTAACAAAAAAAATCTCAAAATAAGTCTATTTTTAAAAAGTATGCATTTGCAGATTGGATTCTGAAAGATGCCTTCATATGCTATGTATAAGGGACATATTCTAAATATAAGAATAGAGAAAGCCAGGCGTGGTGGTGCACATTTGTAATTCCAGCACTTGGGAGGCTAAGACAGGAGTATTGCAAAAGTTCGAAGCCAGCCTCAGCTACTTAATTACTTAATGATGATGATGATGATAATAATATTAACAATAATAATAATGATAATAAGTTGCTCTCAGCAACTTAGTGAGATCCTGTTTTCAAATAAAGTATAAAATAGGTATGGGCATGTAGCATGGATGGAGAAAAGCCCCTGAGTTCCACCCCCGGTATCAAACACACATACACACACACAGAATAGATAAAGAACTTAAGTTAAAGAACAAGAAAATATATACTTTTTATTTATCAAAGAAAACTCAATGTTGTTATGTTAACTTCTCTGTGCCCATGTGTTCTGATATTTGTAATGTAGATAGTAAAATTTAATGTTTTATGAGGCAATTGAGAGAATTTTTTTTGTTCCACACTCTTTTTTAAATTTTTATTGGTGCATTATATTCATACATCATATTGTGGTAAAAAAAAAAAACTTGTGTGTACAAACATATACACATCACTGATTTAACCCCTACCCAATTCCCACCCCATTCCCTCCCCGCCCCTCCTTCCCTTGCTCAGCTTAGTGGTTGACTTTGGTATGTTTAAGTACATTGTGTGTTTTAGAAATTTTCCTCTTCCCCCCTCCTTTCTCCTCCTTTAGGTTGCCTTGTTTGCTTCTCTATAGTATTTCCTTTTTCATCTAGAGTCCCTCCTATGACCCGTTTCTCCCTAACTCTCACATATTAGGGAAAGCATCTGATTTCTTATTTTTTGTGACTGACTAATCTCACTTAGCACAATGTCCTCCAGTTCCATCCATTTCCCTGAAAATGATGTAATTGAGGTTTTTTTTAATGGCTGAGTAAAATTCATTGTGTACATATCCCACAGTTTTGTAATCCATTCATCTGTTGATGGACATCTTGCTTGGTTCCATAGTTTGACTATGGTGAATTGTGCAGCTATAAATATAGATACACATGCATTAGTTTGGTAGTTTATTTTCTTTTCTTTTGGTAAAAGAAAAGAGAGAATTAATTGAATTAACATATAAGAGCAATTGCAACACAGCCAGGAACATAGTAGCTATATGTTAATAAAAATTAGCTTTCATTATTATTCAATAAAAATTAGCTTTCATTATTATTCTCTCCTACACATTGGATACTTCCAAAATTATGCATTTTTATATCAAGTTATTCATATATAGGTCATCACACTAACTACAAGTACAATATCATTGCTAAAACATCCCATATGTTTGACATTAACAGCAATAAACAAAAAATTCAATCCTATATAATACATGAAAGAAAGAAGAAATTATAATGAGAATTTTAAATATCAACAAAAATTAAAACTCAAACAGTAATAAAAAATAAACTCACTGGGTGCAACAGATTTGTGGAAATTGGTCACTTTAATGAGTTTTACTGGAAAAAAGAAAGGTTAAAACCAATGAGCTAATCAGAAGTCAGAAAAGCTGAACAAACTTAGATACTGGAAAAATAATGAAGATAAGACATTCATGAAATAGAAATGAAAAAGAAACAATAGGAAGGATTTTTAAAGAAACAAAATTTTGTTTAAGTAAAGCCAATATAAGATGATCCTTTAAGGCGGGGCATGATGGCACACGCTTGTAATCCCCACACTTGGGAGGTGGAGACAGGAGGATCGTGCAGATTTGAAGCCAGCTGCGCTGGCTTAAGAGACACTGTTTCTAAATATAAAGAAAAAAATATTTATATATAATAGGTCTGGGAGTGTAGCCCGGAAGTAGAAGGGTTTCCAGGAACCCCAGTACCACCAAAAAAAAAAAAAAAATGATGATCCTTTGACAAGACTGATCAAGAGAAGAAAAAATGGAGTCTATCTACATATCAGGCAGAGATTTAAAATATTAATAGAGTGCTATAAAATCAAGTCAATAAATTTTAAAAATTTAGATAAAATGAGCAAGTTTCTAAATAATAACATTTCTCAAACATGGGTATCTCAGTTCAGCGTCATATGGTATAAACTAAAAATATATTTTTTTATTTCTTTTTATATTTTTATTGGTATAAACTAAGAATATAATTTTAATTTATGTTTATTTTCATATTTTCATTGGTGCATTGTAATTATACATCATAATGTGGTTCAAAGTGATACAGATGTTCATGCAGACAGTACTTGGTATGTTTCCCTCTGGAGCCCACCCAACTACCCATCATACTGCATAAATTCCAGTGAGATCAGTAGGGATACCTTTCTATATGGACTCAGCAATTTTTGAACTGTTTCCTTCATCAGTTCTTCTTTTTGCCCTCTTCCCACATTCCTTCCCTCAATCCCTTCCCACTATTCTACTGGTCTCTCTTCTCATTTATCTAAAATCCCTATTGTTTTCTCTTGTCTCTCTAGCTTCCACATATGAAAGAAAACATGACCTTTGACTTTGTAAGAGTAGCTGATCTCGATTAGCATAATATTCTCTTGATCTATTCATTTTGCTAAAAATGTCAATTTTGCTCTTTATGGTTGAATAAAATTCCACTGTATGTATATATGGTAATATATTTATCTATAATAAAAGTGAATTAATACTTTTACTTACATAAATGATCAGTTTAGAATGAGGGAAGCAGCTCAAAGGTGTTTTCAGGGAACAAGGGTCCTATCTTCATATGTGGCTTCCATCTTTAGCACCACATTATGGTTCAAACTGGAGCACTAGTCAGAGGGTCTGGGTTTCAAGCCAGCTGATGAAGAAAATGCAGAAGATATAAAGAAAAATATGTTTTTTCTTTTAAATTAGCTCTTTCAAATCAGTCATCCCAAAAGTCCCATACTATATTCTGATTTATATTTTATTGGACAAAACTTAATTTCTTGGCTCCAAGGAAAAATAAGAGTAAGTATTTCATTTAAAGCAGCACTGTGTTCACCTGTATAGTATAGTTCTCCTATTTTAGATGAAGAAAATTGTGAATGAGGATTAGGAGTTACAACTGTTAAAAATGGGAGAAAAAGGCTCAAAATGAATTAGAAAGCTTAATAAGCCTATACTCAATAAAAAATGAACCAGTATTTTAAAATCAATACACACAAAATGCAAATATCAGGGTTAGATAGCTTTGCATAATGAGCTCTATATAACACTCAAGAGATAGATCATTTTAATTTATATGCACTATTCCAGATAAGAAGAAACCTTGCTTTCCAGCTCACTTAAGGAGGCCAACATATTCATACTCAAACTAGAACACAAAGACTGTATAAAAAGTTGAAATTATTGGCTAGACACATTTAAATAAGTTTGTATATTTTTAAACATAATAATAAGTTGAATACAGCTATATGTATTTACATATATATATATATGCATTTGGGTTTCTACATATTACGTGTCTAATTCTAGGGATAATGATAAATGACAGAAAATAATTGAACATAGCATACCATATGATTGTTAAGGGAGACTTATGTTTATGATCAGAAGAAAAGTCATTTGATATAATACACTTACCCTGAATATGAAAAATCTTAGTAAGGTGGACATCAACAAAATTTTTGAAAATAATACCACAAATGACAGCATTTTATTGGATGGGGGAAATAGTGACATGTTGACCAAATGGTACAAGTTTTCAAATTGCAAGGTAAGTCCATATCTTAGGCTCTAACATACAGCATAGTAGTTCTAATATTGTATTGAAATTTGCCAAGAAAGCAGATTTAGTGTTCCATCACATGCACACAAGAAATGACAACTCTCTGTGATAATGTATTTGTGCAACTTATATTGTAGTAATCAATACACTATCCATATATATATATATATATATATATATATATATATATCATGTTATTACATTTTATACCTCAAAGATACTGAAATTTGGCAAATAAAGTCTTAAAAAGAAAATTAGTTTATCATAAAGTTTTACAAAATAATACAGATTTCAGAATTACTGGCTCTCAAAAAGTGGAAGGAGAATAATGGATAGAGTTAGAAAGGAAAGAAGGAGGACTAAAGAATTAAAATGTTCAAATAATGCTATGGCAAATTATGAAGGTATTCCTACCAATTTGACTAATGTGGGGAGGTAGGAAGGGAACAGGGTGGAATGTGAAAGTAAATATACCAAGAGCTGTGTGCATGCATTTTATCACATTAAAACTCACTATGCCGTATAATTGCAGCACACTAATAAAATAATAAAAAACAGGTATTCTGAATAAATTACTACTATTACAGTCAGGCTTTTCACTGTAGCAAGTGATATCACTTTAAGTTTAAAAACTAAAGTAACTTTAAATATGCATCAGTAGGAAAGTTAAATGAATATTGTTGTCATGTAATGGAACCCCATGCAGCAATTCAAATGAATATTATACACTTATGCTTATCAATATCTGTAAATAGCAAGAACACTAAAAACAAATTGCATAAAAAGAGATATGGCCTGATTCCATTGAAATTAAGTACTCTTTGGTTATGAGGGTAGCAATAAGTTTGTGTATGTCTCTTGTTTGCATTTATAAAGCCTATAGCACCACTTAGATGGTCATGCTGAGGAGCAAAGACTTCAGTAGTTTCTATGATAGCAACCGCTTTCCATCAAGGGATTTTTTTTTACTCTTTTAATTGGTGACCATAACATGGTTTGTGCAAATGTAGTCTGTGAGATAAAGCTAAGTAGCAGGCTTATAGGACCTATTCCTGCGTGCATGTAAAAAATTCAAATCCAGAGTGATATTTGATGGGCCCAATTGGTGGCCCAATTCCATATGGAGGTACATTTGCCTTAGGAAATAGATGTCTCTGAAACTCTAATAGTAAAAAGACCGGAAATAAACACGTAAAGATTGTGATTGTTGAGTACTATATATAAAAAAAAAACTTTCTGAGGGATGAAGGGAGACAATCTTCCAAGCATCAAATTAATAGCACTGATAAAATCATTAAAATGACTGATGAGTAATGTATTCATGCAAATATATACAAATTAGTTTTATCATGGGTTCACCTATTTCTTTAAATGATGTCTCATATAATACTAATGACCTAAAATAAAAGTATAAATCTTTTCCTTTAACAATAAATATAAACAGTATTTTTCTGTTAAATAACTTGATTCAGATAAAAATATGCTAATGTGTAAGGAAGGTTTTTGTATTTATGTCACCATGCAACATAGTTGAGTTAGCTATATGTGTCTTATTATTTAGACAAAGCATCCAAGGTGCTGGAATAATTGATAGACAAATGTCTCAGGCTCCCAACCTAATGGGTAGCCACTTGAAATGCAGTTCAGATAGTCTGTACCTCCTGGCAGGCAGAAGACCAGAGAGATATTTTATACTAGATCTAGACCAGGGACAACATAAAGGAAGAAAGACTTATTTTTGGCTCATGGTTTCAGAGGTTTAGTTCATGGTAGGCTGTCTCCATTCTCTGGGCCTAAAGTGAGGCATAGCATCATGGCAGAAGGACATGGAATTAAGAAATAGGAAATAGGAAAGCTGCTTGGCTCATGGAAGGCAGGAAGCAACATAAAAGAGTAAAGGGGCCAAGGACAAGATAATGACCATGGGACAAGAACTAACTCCCTTTAACTATGTTCTACTGCCTGTATTTTTTACCACCTGCCAATGATCCTTTCAAATTATTAATCCATCAATTAATCCACTGATGAGGTTAGAGACCTCATGACCCAATCATTTCTTAAAAGCTGAGCATGGTTGCACTGGAGACCAATCCTTTAACACTTGAGACTTTGCAAGATACTTCATAATCAAACTACAACAGTCTGAGATACAAGTTTTCAAAAAAATCTGTTCTTACTGCCAATGGGGAGAAAAGGCCTTTGCTTTCTTTCTTGTTGGAGTGACTTCCTTTCTCTTTGAATCCTGAAGGAGGGTTGCATATTTTAGTTTATCATTGGGGTCTCCCTCTTTTGCATCCATGGTTCTGCCCCAAAAGGCTTATGGTTCTGGTTTTGGATCATATAACAATAAGCATACCTTTGAAAAAGCATAAAAAGGAGAATGGAGAACAGAGAAGGTGCCTTGGCTGGCCTGGAAACCTTCCTTAACTAGCCTGGGAGGCAAAGAGCAGATTTAAGACAAAAGCTAAGAATTACAAAAATATCTATGGTTTCTCCTTCTTTCTCTAAAGTTCCTCCTGTGATATGTTTTCTCCCTAGATTCTGCAAATTGAGGAGATAATTTGATTTCTTACATTTTGTGATTGACTAATCTCACTTAGTATAATGTTCTCCAGTTCTATTTGTTTTCCTACAAATGATGTGATTTTGTTCTTCTTTATGGGCTGAGTAAAATTCTATTTTGTGTACATACCCCACAGTTTTGTAATCCATTAATCTGTTGATGGACATCTTGGATGGTTCCATAGTTTGTCTATGGTGAATTGTGCAGCTATGAACATAGATACACATGCATTAGTTTGATAGTTTGGTTTCTCTTCTTTTGGGTAGATACCCAGAAGTGGTATTGCTGGATCATATGGTAGGCGACCTAACTGAAGAGAAAGGGAGAGGGAAAGAAAGAAATTCCCTAATGTACATAATGGACATCTAAAAACATATCAAAGCCAATCATTAAGCCAAACATGAGGAGGGAAGAGGGAGGGATTGGGGTGGGAATTGGGGAAGGGCTAAATAAGTGATGTGTGAATGTATGCCTCTACCATCCTGCACTCCATTAAGATGTATGACTATAGTTGGGCGTGGTGGAGCACTCTTGTTATCTCAGCATTTGGGAGGCAGAGACCTGAGGATTGCAGTTTGCAGACAGCCTCAACTACTTAGTGAGGTCCTTCAAAACTCAGTGAGACCCTGTTTCAAAAAATAAAAAGCATAAAAAATAGGGCTAGGGGTGTAGCTTGGAGGCAGAATGCCCCTGGGTTCCATCCTCAGTACCGCAAAACAAAACAAAACAAAACAAAACAAAACAAAACAAAAGTATGACTATAATGCACCAATAAAAAAAGCAAAAGTAAAAAAATTTTAAAAAAGAATTACAAAAAGCATCCTGACCTGAAGAGCATACAATTTTTTATGTAAATGATAACAAGAAATAATTCCAGCCAAGGCCAGTAAGTTCTAGAAAAGATTGATGAAAGAAGATGAAGAGTTTTCCATATTAAAGTATAATATTTATACAGCAAAGGAAGCCATCAAGAGTCTATAGAGAGAATCTACAGAATAGGAAAAAACCTTTGCCAGCTATTTCTGATAGAAGATCAATATCCAGAATATACAAAGTGCTTAAAAGAACACTTAAAAAATCAAGAAATAGACAGTTGAAATAAATAGATACTACATGGAAGAAATACAAGTGGCCAATAAATATATGAAAATTGTTCAACATTATAAATCAGAAAGATACAAATCAAAATAACACTGAGATTCCATATAATACCAAATAGAATGCCAATAATCAAGAAGCAAACAACAGTAAATGCTGGTGAGGATGTGGGGAAACAAACTCTTCTACATTGTTATTGGGATTGTAAATTAGTGTAGCCACTATGGAGATCAGGGTGAAGATTCCTCATAAAACTGGGAATGGATCTACCATTTGACCCAGCTACACCATTCCTGAGTATCTTCCCATAGGTGTTGAAACCAGTATATTATAGCATATGTATACCCAAGTATACAGCAGCACAGTTCACAATAGCCAAATTATGGAACAAACCCAGATGTCTGAAAACAGATATATGGACTACAACATTGAGTTATATACACAATGGAATTCCAGTTATCAATAAAGAAGACCAAAATGATGTCATTTACAAAAAAAATGAATGAACCTGTACAATATTATGTTCAGTGAGATTAGCCAGTCACAGAAAGTAAAAGGAAGTGTTTACTCTCATATGAGAAATCTAGATAATAATTGGGATACTAGAGAGACTTTAGATAAAGGAGGAGAAACTCTAGTGAAGCCAGGGAGGGGTTCAGGAAAGGGTGAATTAATAAAATATTTTCATAAACTTTATGTACATATGTGAGAAAAGTAATGTCAATCTCAGTATCTTGAATGGGGAAGAGGAAGAACTGAGGAGGAAACTGGGGAGAAATTCAAGAGCCATGTACATGTATACAACTATCACGCAGAACTACTATATATATATATATATATATATATATATATATATACACACACACACACACACACATATACATGTATGTGTGTGTGTGTGTGTGTATATGTGTGTGTGTGTGTGTAATACAATATATAATTATTCTGGGCTTTTCTGAGCTGAGAACTTTGTAGAAGCATTATTTAATGTACTGAAAAAGTAATCAAAAGATTGCTTAATTTTTATTTGCCTTTATCAGTATTGAATATTCATAAATACTGAATATCATAAATATACTGAATACTCAGTATGAATATTGTAAATATGTTATCAATATCTAATTTCTCATATGAGAACTTATTCATTGGGATATATATATATATATATATATATATATATATATATATATATTTGTTTTGCTAATTTTTTTTATCTAGACCTTTCAGCACCTATATTCCTGAGGGATATTAGTCCCTTGTTCACTTGTACCTTTATGTATATTGTCTACTTATATATTTATATTATATTCAAAAAAAGAAAATATCAAATACAATTATTTGAAATTATGTAAATTTTAAGCCAAAACTTATGTGATTTGGCAATGCATTATGAAAAAATATAAATGGATAGATTAAAACTATATTAGTGCTTAAAGAAAACATAGGATACATTGTTTCTTCTGTGATATTTATTTTTTTATTCTAGTATGTTAAAAAAATTTCACCATATTCAATTTAAAAACTTATATTTAGGTCCTTAGGAAAAGTATTCTTTCTCTAAAAGAAGTTTCATTTGTATTAAGTAGCTCATTCATAACCATTTGACAATATGTTGTTTTTGAGAACAAGATGACTAATTTTGCTTAGAAAATATATTAGATTGAATGCACATGCATGGTTTTTACTTTGTTTCATATTTCAATATATCACTAAAACTTGAGTCTCTTACTTTTTTCCTCCAATTCTAAACCCTATCGTCTTATTGAGTTCTTTTCAAATATAATTGTCATGTTTTAAAATTTCTTTAAGTACATTATTTACATGGGTACACAATTTTAGAAAATCATCTACGATAGCACTTTTCAATCTTAGTTGAACATTATCAGTATCTGCGAAACTTTAGACATTCAGATGTCTGGGTCAGGGGGTTAGTAATAAAACACTTGTCTTACAGTTGATGCCCTTAGTTTGATTCCCAGCACTGGAGTGGGGGATTTTCAAATGAGTATTCAAACTCCTAAAGAGTAGGATCACGGGTTTGAAGTCAGCCTCAGCAATTTAGCAAGACTGTCAGCAACTTAGCAAAGCCCTGTTTTTAAAATAAAAAAGGACTTGTGGAGTGGCTTAGAGGTAGAATCTCTATGAGTCCAATCCCTAGTGCCAAACAAAAAACAAAAATTCAAAAATTTCTAAAGGATTTTTTAATTGGTACATTGTAGTCTCACATCATAATGTAGTTCAGAATTATAGTGACATACATGCCCATAGCACTTGGTGGAAAGTTTTAAATAGCTCATCTGGGAAATGATCTGGTATCAATGTTTTTATGGCATCTCAGATTGTTCTAATGTACAACCAAGGCTCATAATCACTATTCTAAGGGTTGGCCTAAAACAGATACAAGTTTCTACAGGAATGTCAGGACTTACAAGACATTACAACAATATTGTCCTACTAGCCTTTATATATTGGGGACCCATCCAAAACAAGTATTAATATTGGAAAGGTCTGCGTGGATTATAATTATTTTTAGAAGACCCAGAATGTCTATCAAAGAATACTGAGTAGAAATGAAGCTAATTGAATTATAATTAACTATAATTAAATGCTTCCTAAATACAAAAAAAATCTGTATTGTCATTCAGTAATGTGAAGCTTTTTATAAGTACTTTCTTGGTTTGGAATTATAGGGGAGATTTTAGTGGCTTATTACTTCTTATGTGCCATCTGGAGACAGGCCACCAGAATGCATGTGGGTGGCGGTGATCATATGGCTTAAATAGAAAATTTCAAATGGATTCTAGGTAACTAAATCAGAAAGATTATATTTTCTCAGGGGTTCATTTGTGTGTGTGTGTGTGTGTGTGTGTGTGTGTGTGTGTGTGTGTGTGTAGTACTGGGAATTGGACCCAAGACCATTCTACCTCTAGAGGCTCATGATTTCTTTATTGAAATAGACCAATATTAACTAACGTAATAGATTGTACTCTAATCACTGTGCTGGAGAATTACAGTTTTAAGATTTTATTTTAATTTTTAAATAATTTCAAAGTATTTAATATATGCATTTACATATATAAGGCTGATAATAAAAGCTAAAGATCCTTGCTTATCTTTAATCAAACTTTAATTGTTCTGTTGGTTTCTTATATATTTCTGATTTTGTCCAATTATAAGGATGTAGACTGTTCTGAAAAAAAAAAACATATACATAGAAGTTAATAACATTTTCCAAAACTGTATTTGTTGGTGATTGCTGCTTAAATGTAGAGTGGATCTTTTTCTAACCTACAGAAGAAGACATTCTGATTTTATATTGACTTTTTCTTGACAATTATTTACTCCTATATAGCTAATTGCATCTCTTTGTATTACAGAAAGTACTACAACATTTTCTCTGTTCTTGGTAGGAGTCTTTTGACTGCCATAGGCTTTCTTTTTCCTCTAACTGGTACTTAACTCTAAGTATTGTATAACTATCCTCTAATAAACAACATGGTGAATTAGTAATATTGTACTGTACTTAAAATTTGATGAGAGTAGCTCTTACATGTCCTCACCACATAAAAACAGGCACTCATACACACAACAGTAACTGTGGCAGTGGGTATATTAAACTGATATACTAGTCATTACATAATATATGTATATATATTATATGTAGATATATAATATATGGGTACTGTATACATATATAAAATATATATCACATATGTATATATATGAACCTGTATACTTTGAATATATACAGTTTATTCAGCAAAAATACCTCAATAAAGTTGGAAAGAAGGTAAATATCCTCTGTTTACTTACCTAATTACAAAAACTGACTTTTGTTCCACATAGCTTACTAAGATTCAGTGGTGGAAGAGGCTTGACTTATTGTGCAAATGATTATCATTTCTCCCCAATAAGGGATTTTACTCACTACAGGGGTTGTACTTTCCAATAAAGTGTTACCACTGTGCATTTATTATTAATCAACATATAAAAGTATCCTGTATACCAACATTTTCTGTAAGAGTTAAGCTCATTTCTGAACTTCCTTTTGACATATTTCCTAAAAAAAATATTTGTGTATGTGTGTGTGGTAGTTGGGATTAAGCTCAAGGACATTCTATCTCCAAGCTACACCCCAGGCCTTTTCAATTTTTTTCTTTTGTTTTGAAATGGGGTACCACTAGGTTACTGAGTGTCTATGCAAACTGCTGAAGCTGGTCTCGATCCTGCCATCCTCCTGTGTCAGCTTTCAGAATACTTGAATCTTGATCCATTATATATTGATGTAATAAAATCTTTGACTTTCCACTATGTACAATATAGATAGACATATCTAATAGCCAATAAAAGTTAAAATATTTTGGAAACCATTAATCTAGAACATAATTTCTTTAAATATAGAGAGGAAGAAAATTGCTACATTTGTATCACTTGGAGTTCAGCATGATGTAGAAATACAATACACTAAGAAAAGCATAAAAATAAATAAAATCAATCCCACCCTCAAATTGGATAACCTAGAATAAATTGATACATTCCTAGAGAATCATGAAAGAGTGAATCATCGGAATACACCAATAGAAAATAAGGAGATTTGATCAATAATTACAAACCTCCTTACAAGCAAAAATCCAGGACCAGATAGCTTCACTAGTGAATTTTACCACACACTTAAATGAGACTTATTATCCATTTTTCTTAAACTCCCAAAAAAGTTGAAATGAAGACAATACTTCCAAACTCACTTTATGAGACCAAAATTACATTGATAATAAAGAAAACAAGCTAATATCCAGATGAACATTGATGTAAACATCCTCAACAAAATAGTAGAATATTTAATGCAAGAATACTTTTAAAGGATCATGTGTCATGATCCAGTCTGATTTATCACTGGGATGCAAGATGGTTGAGCAAAAGCAATGATTAATGGGAAACCATACATTTATAGAATAAAAGTTAAAAAAAAGCATATCATCCAGGTAGGCACATGCTTGTAATCCCAGTATTTGGGAGTCTGAAACAGAAGGATCATGGTTCTCAGACAGCCTCAGCTACTTGGTGAGGCCTTCTGCAACTTAGTGAGACCTTGTTTCAAAATAAAGAATTAAAAATAGGGCTGTGGGTATAGCTTGGAAGTTGAATGGCCCTGGGTTCCATCCCCAGTACCGCAACAAAAAAAAAAAAACAAACCATAACATCACAATTATACAGCAATAGCACTTGAAAAAAAATTCAACGCCTTTTCATGATAAAGTGTTAACAATGTACTAAAGAAAATTATATCAATGTATAAAGGCCAAAAGTGACACACCCACAGCTAACATTATATTTGACAGTGAAAAACTGAAAGCATTTTCATTAATATCAGAGAATATTCCCACTCTCACCAGTTCTATACAACATAGCCCGAGTAAAGAGAAAAAAGAAATGAAAGAGGGAAAATAGTTGTCCTGTTAAAATGGCAAATCATTTTTTAAAGAAGTTAAAGAAGAATTTTCTTTGTGAAAGTTTGGTGGTTTTTCAGTAAGTTAAACATAGTCACCACTTATACTCAAGAGAATTAAAAACATATATATATATATATATATATATACACAAAAAGCATATATGCATGTTCATTACAGCATTATTCATGCAAAATAATTGAAACAACTACAATTTCCATCAACTTATGATTGAAAAAAATATATCCATGCAATGGAATATTATTAATCATAAAATTAAATTACCTATACTTGCTATAATATGAACTTTGAAAACATTATGCTTAATGTAAGAAGGAAAAACAAAAGGTTACATGTTACATGAATCCATTTGCACAAAACACCTAAAATAGGCAAATAAATATAGACTTTAAGTAGATTAGTGGTTTACAGATGCTAGGGAAAAGGGTGAATAGGAATGACTGCTGAGGGGTACAAGGATTCTTTTGGGAATTATAAAAATTTTGTGAAATTAGTAGTGATGATGGTAGAACAATCTTTGTCAATGCACTAAAAGTGACTATATGGCATACTTTACAGGGTGAATTTTATAGTATGTGAATTGCATATCAAGAAAAAGATCACGAAAAAATATTTTGACAAAATGGGCTTAGAAAGTAAAAGATCCAAAGCTAGGCATGGTGGCACAAACCTATAATACCAGTTATGTGAAAGGCTGAGAAAGGAGGATTTTATGCTCAAGGCCAGCCTCAGCAATTTAAGATGTCCTATTTAAAACTGAAAAAGGGAAGCCAGGTGTGGTGACACATGCTTGTAATTCCAGCATTTTGGAGGCTGAGACAGGAGGATTGTGGTTCACGGACAGACTCAGCTACTACTTAGTGAGATCCTCTGCAACTTAGTGAGACCCTATTTCAAAATAAAAAATAAGAAATAGGGTTGGGAATATTGCTTGGAGGCAGTATGTCCCTGGGTTCAATACCCTGTACTACGGGGAAAAAAATTGTAAAAGAAAGTTAAAGTTCCAAATATAATTATATTACCATCGCATAAAGTAATAAATTATAACAAAAAGAGCAAACAAATTAATTTCAACCCAACCATTCATATTATTTACAGAAATAAGCTTAAATTTCATTATTGACTTAGAGGAAAAATGGGAATTTAAATTTTGGCAAAGAAAAAAACAGAAGAAAATATTCAGGATTGACAATTGTACATAAATACCATTTACTTGACAGCTAAGGTGTGATACATAAAAAGGAAATTCGATAAATTGCACTTCATGAAAATTCAAAACTTCAGATCTTCAAAAGATAAGAAGAAAAAGACCGTAGACTCGGAAAAATATTTTCATGTATCCAACAAAAGACTAGCATTTAGAATATATAAATGTTTTTAAATCAAAAGGCTTAAAACATTCAATCATAAAAAGTGTAAAAGACATAGAGATATTGTGCCAAAATGATAAACAGATGATAAACATGTGCATAGGACTATAGTTATTAGGAAAGTGCCATTGAGAACATAGAAGATATCACTACACACCTATTTAGAATGGCTAAAATCGAAAAGGACAACACCAAATGCCAGTGTGTATGTAAAGAAACCAGAGAGAAATGTAAACTGGTACAACTCCTTTGGAAAATAGTTTGGCAGTTTTTTTTTTTAAATACTCAACTACCATATGACCCAGCAAATGCATTCTTGGGCATTTATCCCAGATAAATGAAAACTTATGTTCACATAAAAATCTGTACATAAATATTTATACTAGCTTTATTCACAATAGTCAAAAACTGGAAATAACCCAGATATCCCTCAATGAATGAATAAAGAAGCAAACCCTGAAATATTACTGAACAAGTCATATGAGGTATTGTGGATGCAATTGTCATCTTGCATGAGCTTCCAAATAATTATATTGCAAAAAATGGTAATCCCCAAATTCCTTCATTTTGATTCAACTTTCATTAAATTCTTGGGATGACAAAACTACAGACCTTAGAACAGAATGAAACTTGTCAGGGTTAAACAGTAGCTGAGGGTGAGAGGGAGATTGGTGTGGTTATAAAGCACACACTACATCAAAGAAGGAGTCATTTTCATGATGGAAATGGTCTGTATCTTCATCACATTGTGGCTGTGCTTTGTAAGATATTATAAGTGGAGAAAACTCAGTAGATTATACATAGGATCTATTTTCTTTCATTTCTTTTATTTTTATAGTGAGGAATGAACCCTGAGACATTATAACTCTGAGCTATATCTTCATCCCCTTTTATCTTTTGGGTTGAAACAGGATTACACTAGGTTGCTGAGGGTTTACTGAATGTTTGAGGCTGGGTTTAAACCTGGAATCCTCCTCTTTTAGCCTCACAAGTACTAGAATTACAGACCTGTACCACCACACCCAGTTCCAAATTATTTATTATAACTACATGTGACAATACTAACTCAAAATAAAATACATAATTTTTTAAAAGAGTCTTAAGAGACCTTTTTATAAATCATATGATGTGGGCTTTATTTGCACATGGTTTCAAGCAACCTCTCAAATAAAAATTATGTCAGTGACATTTTGAAATCTGGACATTGATTAGACATCTGATTATATGAAAGAATTTTTTAAATATTTAGTAGTGACAGTTGTCTTCTTTTTGAGCTTAAAAACATTTGAATCTATATAGGGAAACAGTCTTTCTATATGGTAATAGATAAGTGATTACCTGCTGGAGACCCGTGATTAACATAATCTAAATCTGATTAACATAATCTAAAACTGATTAACATAATCTAAAACTGATAGTAGTGATAGTTATACAACTTCATGAACAAACTAAAAAGGAATGAATTATACACTTTAACTGGATTAATAAAGCTGTTTTTTCTTCTTATACATTTTATTTCTTTAGAGATATAAACTGAAACACAATTTTACAATAATATAATAGTTGAGCCAAGTGTGGTTGTGCATACCTATAATCCCAGTACTTAGGAGGCTGAGACAGAAGGATTGCAGGTTCAAAGTCAGTTTCAGCAATGTAGCAAGACCCTAAGCAAGTTAGGAAGACACTACTTGAAAATGAAAAGTAAAAAGGCCTTGGGCTGTAGCTCAGAGAATAGAGTATCCCTGTGTTCAATTCCCAGGACTGCATGTTCCTACACACAAACACACATACACATACAAACAGAAAAGCTATAGTATCTGGTGGCTGGGGGCTTGTTCCTTTGTTGAGTGCATTTAGTATGTGTGAAACCCTGGGTTCAATCTCCTGGGTTCCTGCATGTGCATGCATATAGTCTGAAATTTGCTTTAAACTAATATGTAATGGGAGAAAAGGGTTATGAGAAGAAATAACACTTACCATGAGAACTGTAGAAGCAGTTTGATAGATACTTGGAAAGTTAATAAATTATTCTCACTATTTTTATGTTTGTTAAAACATTTCAAAAATAAAAAGTCACAGTTTAAATGGACAAAGTAAAACATTTGGTTGCTAAAAATTAGAGGCTTTAAAAAAGTAATCATGATTGTGATAAGATGGAAACTGAGTGAAGTAACACATATCAGTCACTGTAAAACTTGAAATTCAACTGCTGAGAAGGCAGCTTCTTAACAAAAGAACAAAAGCAGCAAAAAATTAAATAAAACAGAAAAAATGAACCACAACTGAATAAAATCCAGAAGATAAGGGGAATAGCAAACACAGTGGCTGGCTGTGCCATCTTTGCCTGACTATGCAACATCAGGACAGATAGCACTCAGAGCTCCAAAGATCTCCCACAAAAAAATATCAACCATTTGATGTAAAGTAAGTGGCTGCAGATCTCCAACATTGTAAGCAGTTGGCATCTCATCCAAGTTCAACAGAGATCTGGCTGCCCACATGCTCAGCCAGAATTTCTGGCAGAGGTGTGAAGCACACCTTTCCCTCCAGAGACCCAGAGCTCAACTGTAAGTTAACTATCCACTTTGGTGGGAGACTGCAGAGCACAGCCACAGGAACTTGGGTAGAAAGCAATAGACTCCTGTGGTCTGAGACTTTGTGATCCACCTCTCTGGAGGTTGGGTTGAAGGTTGCTGCTGGACACAGCAGAGGTGGGATAGGCCCATAGCATACAGGGCACAATGCCTGAATAGATCCTCCAGAGATCTTCCTATGATCACACTTGACACCCCCACCAGCATGGGCAGAGAAAGAAACACAGGTCCAGGACCTGCAGAAAGCACTGAGACCCATGCTTACACTGGGCTCAGCCCTAGCGACACCTATCACCTGCATGACCAGAGAGAAGTAAAGGGACAGGCCCTGTGGAGAGCTCAGAAACCCAGGCATCCAGTAGAAGAGGCACCAGGACACTCAACGCCTGCATTGACAGATCAGGCAGGCCAGGCTTCCAATCATTGCAAGAGACCCAAAAGTGGGACTGAAAACCAACATCACTGCTATAGGTTGTTGAGCAAATGAGAATGCTTGGAACATGCTCAAGAACCTACTACAGTGAGTAGATATTAAAGCACTAAAAGAATCCACACAGACCCAGGACGACTACAATGGCCAAGTTTTCTCTGTATTCATATACATGCAGGTTGTTTTTTTTTTTTTTTTTTTTTTGTGTGTGTGTGTGGGGTTTGGTTATTTTGGGTTTTTATGTTTGTTTGTTTTCCTATCTACTCTTTTTCTCCAACACTTTTGTTTTGTCTTATATTAAATTCATTGCTTGTAACTATACCTAAATACTCTACACTCGCTACTAGAATCCTTCTATATTCACTATCTTTAATCTCTACTATATATACCTTACTATACTCGAATTCTCATTCTCTTGGATTATATCCTCTATATTTCCCTATTCCTGCATCCCTCACTCAATCTTTACCATTGAGTAGAATGCAAATTGCTCTTGTTTATGCCAGGTGACACCTCTAAATCCCTACTGCTGAGATTAGACCAGAGAGGTAAACCACTGGAAAGGACTGCCTGAAAACTAAGAATAAACTAACTACAGCTGACAGAAGGAACCACCCAACAGCCACATGTCAAGGTTTAAAAATACATAGAGCACAAATGGTTTTGCTTATACCCCTGAGCCAACCAACTCCTTTCAATGCACATGACAGGCCCTCAACCTTAACACCTGCAACCCACCAATGACAATATTACAGGGGGCAGAAAGAGCCCCAGAGTAACCACAAACTAGTACTGACTATCTACCAGTAGAACAACAGTGGGATAACAGTAGGCACAATTTTAAGGTTAATATCAAAAGGTGATAAAATCACAACAGAGTATAGAGAATAACCATATAGTAGAGGCTATTCAATTGTAAGGCATACCTAGTAGTAAATATATACCTATCTATCACAATAAGATACTACAAGGAGAGAGAAAATAGACATAAAAAAACCTACAGAATGAAAGAAAACTATCAAATGCAACAAAGATATAAACTTAAGAAACCAGAAATCATGAAAAGAAAGAATGTCAAGGAAACGATGAGCTCCAACAACTCCACAGTAACAGAATCCAATGACACAGAAAAGAGATTGCTCAAAGGATAATTCAGAACTATAATAGTGGAAATAATACAGAATTTCTAAAAAGAATTTAGAGAGTGCCTGAAAGAAATGAAGAAAAAATAAAAAATTTGACACCCTGAACAAAAATCAAAACGAAGCCTTGAAGGAAGTGAAGGATGCAATCATTGAAGTAAAGACATCAATATACATGATAAACATTAGGCTAGACCACATAGAAAATAGAATCTCACACTTAGAAGTTGACCACTCCAAAAATGAATGCATAGTATGCATGATGTACATTCACAAACATATCAAGGTAAATCACTAAGCCAAACATAAGAAGAGTAATAGTAGAGGGATTGTGGTGGGAATTGGATAAGAGTACCATCTTGAACCCCATTAAGATGTATGACTACAATTTACCAATAAAAATTTTTAAATAAAAAAAGAAAAATATTTGACAGTATAAATTGGACATGGAAGAGTTGTGGGCTCATCTTAAAAGAGCTAACATAAGAATAATAGACATAGAAAATGGAAATAGAAGGTGAAATCAAAGGGATCAACAATTTTTTCAAAGAAGTAACATCAAAAAATTTTCCAAATGTAAAATAGGAAGCCAATACACAAGTACAGGAAACTTATAGAACCCCCTTTAGACAAGATCTGAGAAAAGGTTCACCACACCACATAATAATCAAACTGACTAATATAGAAGCCAAGGAAAGAATCTTAAATGTGACTAAAGCAAAAGACCAAGTGATGTTCAGAGACAAACCAATTAAAATCATTCCAGACTTCACAAACAAAGTCATGAAAGCTAGGAGGGCCTGGAATAACATTTTCCAAACTCTTAAAAATAAAAACTTGCAGATGAAAATGTTCTACCCAAAAATACTATCTCTAAAATTTGATAGGGAAATAAAAATCTTTCATGACAAACAGAAGATGAAAAAATTTATGTCTTCAAAACCAGCACTAGAGAACATACTCAAAGAGATTAACTGAAAAGATGAAATAAGTAACAAATATCAGAACCAGAGAAACAATAATTTCCATCAAAGAACTAAGTAAAGAACAAACACTATCTCAAACAGAATTTAAAACTCAAAATGTTAGGAATGAAAATCATCTCTAAAAATTCACACTGAACAAACATTGTTTCAACTTCCCAATATAAAAGATAATGTATCAAAATGGATTAAAGACCAGAATTTATCTATATGCTGTCCACAAGAAAGATACTTTACAAGTAACAATAGTCACAAACTAAAGGTGAAGGACTGGAGCAAGGTAATCTATCCCAATGTATCTCTAAGATAAGCAGGAGTATCAACTATGATATCAAACAAATTAGACTTCAAGCCCATGCTTATAATAAGAGACAAATAAGATCATTTTTCCTGGTAAAAGAAATAATTTAGCAAGAGGAAATAATGATATTCAAGAGTTATACCCCAAACATAGGTGTAGCCACTTTCAAAAACTCCTCATGACATTAAGTCACACATAGATTCCAATACAATAATATTGAGAGACTTCAACATTCCTCTCACACCACTAGACTGATCTTCTAGACAAAATGTCAGTAAATATACCTCTGACCTAAAGAACACCACAAAACAATTGAACCTATTAGACACATAAAGAATATTCCACCCAACTACAGCAGAGTTCACATTTTTATCAGCTGCTCTTGAACCCTTCTCCAAAATAGACCACATCCTAGGCTACAAAGTGAACACTAGCAAATTTTTGAAAAATGTGACAAAATCTCTTGTGTCTTTTCAGACCACAATAGAATGAAACTAGAAATCAAGTATAAAAAGACCCAGAGTGACCACATAAACATGTAGAGACTGAATACCGCACTGCTGAATTGAGGAATGGGTCATAGATAAATTACGGGGTGAAATTCAGAAATTTCTAGAAATTAACAAAAATAGAGATACATAATTTCAAAACTTCTTGGATACCTTGAAGGCAGTATTAAGAGGAAAATTCATAGCACTGAGCACTCACATAAAAACAGAAAATGACCAGATAAATAACCTAATGACATACCTCAAAGTCCATGAGAAACAGTCTAACACCAAAGTCAGTAGAAGACAGGAAATCATTAAAATCAGAGCAGAAATCAGTGATTTAGAGAATAAAAAATACAAGAAAACCCAAAAGCTGGTTTCTCGAAAAAATAAATAAGATAAATAAAACAGTAGCCAACCTAACCTAAATAATGAGAGAATCCATCCAAATTACTAAAATAAGAGATGAGAAAGATGATATTAACACTAACAGCGTGGAAATCCAGATTATTATCAGAAACTACTCTGAAAAACTATACTCCAAAAAATAGAAAATCTAGAAAAAACTGACAAATTTCTGGACACATAAACTTTTCAAAACTGAGTCAGGAAGATATAGAATTTTTAAATCTATCAACAGCAATCAAAGAGACATAAGAGCAATAAAGATCCTACAATCAAACAAAATCCCAGGACTAAATAGTTTTCCAGGTGAATTTTATAAAACCTTTATAGAAGATCTAATCCCAATACTCTTCCAAATAGTCCATGATATAGAAAGAAACAAAATTCTCTTGAATATATTCTATGATACCAATGTCACAATAATACCAAAACCAAATAAAGACAGCTCAAGAAAAGAAAACTGTAGGCCTACATTGTTGATGAATTTAGGTGCAAAATTGCTAAACAAAATACTAGCAACACTCATTCAATACCACATCAATAAAATCATACACCATGACCAAGTTTATTATCATCTCAGGGATGCAAGACTGGATAACATACAAAAAATGATTCATGTGATTCACCATATAAACAGAACCAAAGACAAAATTCACATGGTCATTTCAATATATGCTGAAAAATTATTTGACAAAATTCAACACCTACTAATACTTAAGAGCACTGCATAGAATCAAAATAGAAGAACATATCTCAACATCATAAAGGCAATATTCAACAGGCCTACCACCAACATCATATTAAGTGAGGAAAAACTTAGAGAGTTCCTCCTAAAAACAGGAACAAGACAAGTATGTCCATTATCATCACTTCTTTTCAATATAGAGCAATAATGCAAGAGAAGAAAATTAAAGGAGTACAAATAGGAAAAGAAGAAATAAAACTATTCCTTTTTACAGATGACATAATACTCTACTTAGAAAACCCAACAAACTCCACCAAAAGATTTATAAAACTGATCAACAAATTCAGCCAAGTATCAATACAAAAATCAATCTTAAAAAATAAGAAGCTTTCCTATATGCCAACCAGAAATCCACTGAAAAAGAAATCAAGAAAATATTTCCACTCATGGTCCCCCCCAATAAAATACTTAGGAACAAACCTAAACAAAAAGATAAATGGCACTTACAAAGAAAATTTAAAAAAAAACATTGAAAAAAGAAATCAAAAATGACCTTAGAATATGGAAAGACCTTCTATGTTCTTGGTTAGGTAGAAAATATATCATAAAAATGGCCATTCGTCCGAAAGTAATCTACAAATTCAATGCAACATTCATTGAATTATCAAGGTAATTCCTAACAGACATAGAAAAATCAGTCCTTAAATTCATTTGAAATGACAAAAAGCTAGAATAGCCAAAGTAGTTCTTAGCAACAAGAGCCATGAAGGAGGCATCACAATACCTGACTTCAAACTATACTACAAAGCCATCATAATAAAAACAACATGATTTTGGCACTAAACCAGACACATAGACGAAAGGAGCAGAATAGAAAACTCAGAAACAAATCCACATACCTACAGCCAATTGATTTTTTACAAAGGGGCCAAAAACATACACTGGAAAAAAAGATAACCTCTTCAACAAATGGTGTTGGCAAAACTGGTTAACCATATGCATTTTCTCACCCTGCACAAGAGTCAATTCAGGATGTATTGAAGAATTGGAAAGCAGACAAGAGTCCTTATAGCTCCTTGAAGAGGTCATAGGTCTAACACTTCAACACATAGGCACAGGTAGAAACTTTCTCAACAAAATCCCAAAGGCACAAGAAATTAAAAGGAGTAATATGTGGGATTGCTTTAAACTAAAGAGCTTCTGTACAGCAAAAAACTATCAAGAATCTTAACCAAGAGCCAACAGAATGGGAGAAGGTTTTTGTTACCTACTCCTTTGATAGAGAACTAATATTTATAAGATACAGGGAACTAAAAGCTCAGAGCTAAGTAAACAATAATTCGATCAAAATGGGCAAGTGAACTAAATAGACACATCAAAAAAGAAGAAATTCAAATGGCCAGTAAATGTATGGAAAAATTTTTTCAATATCATCAGCAATCAGAGAGATGCAAATCAAAACTACCCTAAGATTTTTCCTAACTCCAACTGGAATGGCAATCATTCAAAACACAAACAACAAATGCTGGCTAGGGTTTGTAGAAATGGGAACTTTAAAACATTGCTGGTTGGACCGCAAATTAGTGCATCCACTTTGGTAAAAAGTGTGGAGGAACATCAGAAGAATGGGAATGAACCTATCATATGATCCAGCAATACCACTTTTGGGTATCTACCGAAAAGAATAGAAACCAAAATATCAAATGAATGCATGCATATCTATGTTCACAGCTCCACAATTCACAATTGCCAAGCTATGGGACTAGTCATGTTGTCTATCAACAGGTGAATGGATTACAATACTATGGGATATGTACACAACAAAATTTTACTCAGCCATAAAGAACAAAATTAGGTTAATTGCAGGGAAATGGATGGAACTGGAAAACATTATGCTAAGTGATATTAGTCAATCTCATAAAGGAAAAAATTGGATGCTTTCCCTAATATTTGGAAGCTAGGGAGAAAATGGGTCATAGTAGGTACTCTTGATAGAAGGAGAAACCTTAGATGAGTAAGGAAAATGACCAGAGGGGGATGTAGAGGGAGAGGGAAACTCTCTAATGTACATGATGTACATTCACAAACATCAAAGTCAGTCAGTAAGCCAAATATGAGGAGGGACAGGGGAGGGAATGGGGAGAGAGCTGGGTAAGGACTAAATGACTGATGTGTGCATGTATGCCTCTACTATCTTGTACCTCACTAATATGTATGACTACAATGCACCAATAAAAAGATATAAAAACCATGTGTGGTTTTTCCTTTTATCTTGATTTTGTCATGTCATCATGTATTTTTATTTTGAAGTAAATTGTTTTTAACACATTTAATTTATTCTTAAAATTCCATACTTTTAATTCATTAATTTTATTTTTATTTTTGTTTATCTTTTTGTTATAATTTTCTTACAAGTCCACTATCTTTTAAAACTTAAAAGTCAGACAATTTATATACCAATATTTGTTCTTTCTTATTAATGTGAGTACTTACATTTTGGTACCCTTTGTCCTCTTCAGTTATATCCTGGCTTTTGTTGTTTAAAACTATATTATTAAAATTATTACTATTATTTTTCTGTTGTAGAATTCAGTTTGCTTTTGTTTTTATACATAAGAAAAGTTAAACGGGAATCACACTAAGAGACCTTGTACGCATATATGAATGTGTCACTTTAAGCCTCACTATAATGTATAATTTTGTTGCACCAATAAAAATATTGAAAAAATAGAATAAAAAGTAATCCTTGATTAAGCTTTGTTTTCCTCCCTTTTGTAAAAATCAAGTGTATAATAGATTAATTTTTCTTTCAAGAATGTTACCTATAAAGGACACTCTCCTCTCTGTTTCTTGAATATACCATGACAATAAGCTATGCTGGAACTCTTTCCCCAAAGAACACAGTGGCTAGAAATCATAGTTTCCAAGTGCTTTCTAGCGCTAGGTTTGTGTAGGCAACAGACCATATCACTCTATGTCATTCAGATCTTACTCAGCAATTCCAGAAAAATGTGCCAGTCTATGGCACTGAAGGGGGTAACTACATTAGCTATTCCAAAGATATAGCGTACTAAAAGTTTAAGGTGAATAAGAAAATATAAGGTTGCTTATAGGGAAAAATTCATCTTCATTACAGGGCCATATTCAACTGAATTCTATTTCTAATCTTACAGTAGAGAAAGGGTATAATTTTAATCTTCAAAGAGTTTTTACATTTAGCTAAGAATATTTATCAATATGTGAATACTTTCTTAACTGAGTAGTAAGAATTCTTATGTGGCTATTTAAAACTAGCACAACATAATCTCTGCATGGGATGTTAGCCACTCCTCTTGAATGGTTGAAACTTTTGAAGAGTTTGAGATACTCAACTCACATTTCCTTAGGGAATTTAATTCCTTAAATTTCTCTGCATTGTGCTACAGTGATGAATAAAGTCCTCCAAATAGTTCACTTTTTTTGTTGTTATCTTTACTGGACAATGCACTCTGGAGCATTCTCCCTCCAAACTACACCAAACCTGTTTTATTTTTTGGTTTGAAACATGGTCTTGGTGGGTTGCTGAGGGTCTCACTAAGTAACTGAAGGCCTCACTAAATTACTGAGGCTGCCCTCAAACGTGCAATCTTCTTGTCTCAGTCTCCCAAGTACTAAGGATGCAAGTAAATTCCATTGTACTTGGCTAATAGTTTATATTTTAAAAAAAACAGTTTTGGGAATGGGTGCCCAAGAATGTCAAAATCATAGACATAGATCTTATAAAGAAAAACCCCAAAGAGTAAGTATAAAGAGTAAAATGCCTTACTAACTCCAAATAAAAATGGACACAGAAATATTCAGTGGGTTTATGAATCATTGCCAATTATAGAAATCTTATGATTCATTGTTGGAAACAAAAAAAGGTACAGAGTATTTGAAAAAATATTACAAAAGATCAACAAAGAAGATGAGTACAGCATGTACACGATTTCCCCCAGAGTCACACAGATTTACACCTAGGTCAGACTCTGATATTCCTAAAAAAAAAAAAAAAGCCTTGATAACTCATTTATCTCTAATGATGCATATAATTTTAGTGTATTTTGACATCTCTACTCGGTGCTACTTACCACCTCTGAATTGTGTAATATGGTATAAAATATCAAATTATATAGATAAAAATTTGTCCGGCGTGGTGGCACATGCCTGTAATCCCAGTACTTGGGAGGCTGAGACAGGAAGATCACAGGTTCAAGACTACTCTCAGCAACTTAGTGAGAATCTCAGCAACCTAGCAAGACTCTGTTTCAAAAAACCCAAAATAAAAATCAGCTGGGGGTATAAATCGGAGGTAAAATACCCCTGGGTTACATCCCCAGTACAACCAAAAGTAAATAATAAGTAATAAGAAAAGATATTAGCAGCAATGTGTTTGAGTTGCAATCAGAGAAGATCCACATTCTGCTCTGAGAACCCATGGGGTCTCGGTACCTGGGCACACTGTGCTATTCTGTAGTGAGTTTTGCTATCTCTGGTCCCTGTGCCCCATTTCAATCCACCTACTATAGTCAAAACTATATAATTCGGTTAAAACTTCTCTTCTTCACTGGGCAATAAATTCTGTAAAATCCAGTTCACCTATGTACCATTATTAAAGTAGAAAAATATCCAGTCAATAGATTTATTGCACTTCAGACCCTAAATCATGTGTTTTTACCCCAATGTAAAACAGCTTTAAAAGTAGGTGGTGCAGCTTTTAGAATTGTTTCAAATCATCTACATAAACACAATATATGCTCATCAAGAGATTAAGGTGTATTTCTTTTTTTAAGCTCATCTATTCCCTTTTAGTTTATTTCTCCAGCAATAGGTATTTCAGTCTGTGGCTTTTATTAACAGTAAATATCAGCACTCGAATTTTGCTACTAAGATTTTTCTTACATCATCCGATACTTTGTCAAAAAACTAAATAAAGATGAATAAGGTAAATAATACATGCATATACTAAACAGAGTCTGTGCAGAAGTCACCTGAGATCTAGCTCAACTGCTGAGAAAGGCAGTGCAGGCTGAAGTTATCTTTTATAGCTTCTGCATCTCAGGGTTCTGCACTGGAACCTTGACCGACTGGCTTTGTCATCTTGAGCCAGTAACTTCTTTCAGGACCCGAAGTTGTAGATTTGGAAAATAAATGAACTTACTCTTGAAACACTAACACTCTCTAAGCTTGAAAATGTTCTCTTTTTTAAAAAATACTTTTATTGATGCATGCATTGATGATGTAGTTCATGATGACAGTAAGATGCATGCACACAGCACTTGGTAGGCTTTCTCCTGTCTTTTTCCTCACTCCCTCCCCTTTCCATACAGGGTATTGAGATTGACATTGGTATTCTTATATGTGTACATGTATATGGAAGTGTTTCCTCAATTAATTTGCCCCCTCCTTTTCGTTAGACCACCTCCATGGTGCCAATGGAGTTTCTTATCCATTATCTAAAGTCTCTCTTGTATATAATTGCTCCCTTGCTTCTATATATGAGGGAAAACCTATGACATTTCACTTTCTCTGACTGGCTGATCTTAATTAATATCATCTTGAAAATACTGTCATTTGACAGTATCTGAACTGGTAATTCTAAAATGGAAAATTTACCTATCTGAAAAGATTGAAAGTCACTATCACTTATATCATCCATGTGTTTGAATATTTTCACCTGAAAATAATAGTAAAAATCTACAGTATGCTTGACCATGGGGTAGACATAGAGAAAATAAAGAGATGCCAGGATATACACACTTTCCTTGGGGACACTTAAATGTTGGAATATAATAAAGTAATACACACGTGTATGCACATATATAGGGATATATGTTTATATACATAATAGATAAATTTGTTTCTGATATAGCATAAACATCACAAAACAAGTTGTGATAAAATGTCATGGGAATTAATGCAAAGAAAATGTTGCTTGTGACCAGGAAGATGATTTAGGGCTTCACAGGAAAGGTTTTATCGCAGCTGGAATTTGAAAGCTTTTTGATCTGGTAAAAATGGAGAAGGCGGGAACTGAGCAAATACAGAACAAGTCATAGGAAACTGTGAGGCCTGGCCTTTGGGTGCAGAAAAGTATCAGGTTTAGTGTACTTAAATTGCTATAAAATTAAGAAACCAGAGGAAGAGAGAATAGTTATTTCTTCTAGGAAGCAGCGGTTTCTTTTTTTTTTCAGCAGCAGTTTTTGCCTTGTGGTTTCTAACTCAGAGCTTCCCTACAGAGCCTACTCACTTATTCTGGGTACTCCTCCATTAGTCTTTTATTTATTTGTATAGATTTCTCTATATTATTTTAAATGAACTCTGTTTGAATTTCATACATATATTATTATTATAATAAATTAAAAAGTGTTAGAATAGATGAAAACATTTCCCAAAGTTGTTCTTCAACCTATGAATATAATAAATGCTATGAATAAAATAAATATGCAAAGGCAATTTGAATAGCATAAATTCTTTATATAAACAAAATATAATGATCTATTTTCCATGAAAAAATGTTTCTATGGTAAGTCATGTGGCATGCTATTTAGTCGAGGATATGGTTTAATAAAATGTTTTGTGGTACTGGAGATTGAACCTGGGGACATTCTGCCGTCATCCTAAATACCCAACACATTTTTTTATTTCTTATTTTAAAACAGGTTCTCATTAAGTTGTGGAGGTGCTAGCTATAAATTGCTGAGGCTGGCTGCAAACCTGTGATCCTCCTATCTCAGCCTCCCAAATACTGGGATTACAGGTGTGAGCCACCGTACCCAGCTAAGGATATGGTTTAAAATATCATTTGCTATTTACATAGATATTCATGCATTAGTTTGGTAATTTGGCTTCCATTCTTTGGGGTATATACCCAGAAGTGATATTTCTGGATGATATTGTAGATCTGTTCCCATTCTTTTGTGGATCATCCATACTGTTTTCCAAAGTGGATGCACTAATTTGCAATCCCACCAACAATGTTTTAGAGGTCCCACTTCTCCACATCCTCGCCAGCATTTGTTATTGTTTGTGTTTTGAATGATTGCCATTCTGGTTGAAGTTAAGTGAAATCTCAGGGTGGTTTTGATTTGCATCTCTCTGATTGCCAATGATGTTGAGCATTTTTTCATGCATTTATGGGCTGTTTGAATTTCCTCTTTTGTGAAGTGTCTAGTTCACTTGCCCATTTTTTGATTGATTTTTTTCTTTGTGCTGAGTTTCTTGCGTTTTCATTATATTCTAGATATTAGTCCTCTATTTGAGAAATATTTGGCAAAATTTTTTCCCATTCTGTCAGCTCTCTGTTGAGATTCTTGAGAGTTCCCTTTGCTTTACAGAAGCTTTTGAGTTTAATGCAGTCCCACTTATTGATCTGCTGTTTAATATGTTGTACCTTTGGGGTCTTGATGAGAAAGTTTTTACCCATGCCTCTGTGTTGAAGTGTTGGACCTATGCTTTCTTCAAGGAGATGCAAGGTCTCTGGTCTACTTTCTAAATATTTGATGCATCTTAAATTGGCTTTTGAGCAGTGTGAGAAAGTAGAATTTATGCCCATTTTTCTGCATATGGTTAACCAGTTTTGCCAATACTATTTGTTGAAGAGGCTATCTTTCTTCCAGTGTATTTTTCAGTCCCTTTGTCAAAAATTAATTAGTGGCAAATATGTGCACTTGTTTCTAGTCTCCTATTCTGTTCCATTCCCAAAAGAATGGAAACCAAACTAATGCATGCATATCTATGTTGATAGCTGCACAATTCATAATTGCCAAACTATGGAACCAGCCAAGATGTACATAAAATTTGAATGATTATAAAACTATGGGATATATACAGAATGGAATTTTATTCAGCTATAAAGAATAAAGTTATGTAATTTGCAGAAAAATAAATGGAACTAGAGAACATTATTCTAAGTGATATTAATCAGTCACAAAGAGGGAGGGAAAGGGGTGGGAATTGGGTAAGGGCTAATTAAGTGATATGTGCATGTATGCCTCTACCATCGTGTACTCCATTAAGATGTATGACTACAATGCACCAATAAAACATTTAAAAATATAATTTGCTGTTGTTTCTATCTTTAAAATGATTAGCCCTCTGTGATTAATCAATAATTAGTGGAAAGATTTTCTAAAGCAGTTCACAACACAACATAGGACCTTTTGCATCCTGACATATATATGTATATTATATTACATATAATATATAAAATTTCATATATTTTATAAATTCTTTCCCCTGCGTGTGTAGAGGGGAGCTGTTTTTTGTCTTTTATCTCTCTTTAACTTAAAACAAACTTTTATATTTGTGAAATTTTTTTTCTTCACTTAAAAGAAACAAAACTGCAATTCTAGAAATGTGGTCATGAAGTAGGAACCTATCTTCAGATATGAACATTTTTACTCCACTCTCTTTAGAAATAAATTAATATCATTTATTTAATTTTGGTTGCTTCAGGGGTCAAAGATTTTTGTAGAGCATGGACAATGAATGCCATTTTCTCAAATGCTAACAAATTTTACTGTAAATCTGTGTGTAAGCATGTGTATGCAAGATACTCGGGTCTCTTGGATCAATTTTTTTTCTTCCATTTAACTTCAGAACCTTAAGGCTGGTTTTTAAACAACCCAACTTAATCATTTTGAATAGGTTTATATGAATAGGGTAGCAGAAATTCCGCCAAAAAGGAAGGGTTTAAAGAGAGGTGATATCTATAAGAACGGACTTTCATTTTCTGATCTCTAGGCCATTTGATGCTACAAAGCACAAAGACTGGAAGAATAGAGTTTTCTAGAAACAAAGCCACTTTACTGCCTTTCAATTCTGGATTGTGTGAGCACCCAGGTTTTCTGGAATGAATGCTTTAAACATTGAATGCCTGTAAGTATTTAGAAGTCTATGTGCTTGTAGCCAAGATGGTCTAAGTTCAGGTCAAGATCCCTTTTTGAAAGAGAATACATATTCCATGCCTCCTCTGTATTACTTTGCCAGAACTTAGAAGTGTTAAAGTGCATAGGATTTTTTATTTCATTTTATTTTATTTTATTTTATTTTATTTTATTTTATTTTATTTTTTGGCGGTACTGGGGTTCCGGGAAGCCCTTCTACCTCCAGGCTACACTCACAGACCTATTTTTATACTTTTTAAATTTGGAAACAGGGTCTCTTAAGCCAGCGTGGCTGGCTTCGAATCTGCGCGATCCTCCTGTCTCTGCCTCCCAAGCGCAGGGATTACAAGCGTGCACCACCACGCCCGGCACAAGTGCCTAGGAATTTAAGTGACAGATGTTAGTGAGTGGCTTCTGAGAAAGTCGTGTATCTCATTTAAAATTGCTGTAACTTTGAGTTTAGTATTCATTGTTGTTCTGAGATGAATACTTAGTGCTTTATGGATTTATTGTAAGGGTTCCAGAGCACTATATTAGTGACACTTTAGATATGATTGAATTTGCTGGGCTTGTAATCCCCTTGTTTGGGAGTCCGAGACAGGAGGATCACACAGGTTCAAAGCCAGCCTTTCTGGCTTAAGAGACCCTGGTTCCAAATAAAACATTTAAAAATAGGTCTGGGAGTGTAGCCCAAAGGTAGAAGAGTTCCATCCCCAGTATCACAAAAAAAGAAAAGAAAAGAAGGGAAGGGAAAAGAAAATAAATGATTGAATTTTAGTTTATTGTATGTCTCAGGTCTCTATAGCATTTTTTTTTGGTGGTACTGGGGTACCTGGAAACCCTTCTACTTTCAGGCTACACTCCCAGACACCTGGTTTTTATATTTTTATTTGGAAACAGGGTCTCTTAAGCCAGCATGATTCTCCTGTCTCTGCCTCCCAAGCGCCGGGATTACAAGTGTGCGTCAACATGCCCAGCATCCCTATATCATTTTTTAAAGGTTTTAACCACAGAAAGAGGTAGTCATTGAAAGTCTGCTAAGTGGAAAAGTATTGATTCTAGCACTGGCGTGGAATGGTACAAGATAAATTTCAGAAATGGTCTACTCTCCATGAGCTTACACTCTGAATAAGAACCAGACATAAACATGTCTGAAAAGATATCTATAATTCCAGGTTATTTGTGTCAACCAAGAAGTTCTATCGATGCTCTGAAGAGGCAAAAATAATACTCAGTATAGCTGATCAAGACTTCAAAGGTAAAGGTAAATCTAAGACGAGTACTTTATTTTACTTTTTATTTTTGCATAAGTCCATGTAAAAGAATACTGTAAAGTAGAAATAAATCTCTTTGTCCTAAGGACTGATATAAAAAATAGGTTGGGAGATAAAGCATTTCAAAGGTTATGGATTTAAAGAAGTAGATTTCTGAGCATTAAAAATGTAATAATGTCAAGTTTGCAAATACTGGGGCCCTGAGTTCAGAATAACAAGGCAGAGAAAAGTTTTACTACTTCCTCGAGGCTTAGTTTACTTGTCCTCATTAAGAAAAACTGGATTGTCTTTTCTTTATCTAAAAATATCTCTCAATATATACATATATACATACACACATATGTATATATACTATAAATATATATAGTTTGGTTTCATATTGGTAAGTATTTTAGCTAGTACCCACAAATAAATGGGATAATGAAATGCTTTACATTTCCTTTAATGCTGTCTCTTATAGAAATTAACTAATCTCAGGACAAAAATAAAATGTAAAACAAGGCTTTAACTAAGCTGAGTTGATTTTATGAGAAAAATCTCTTAGGCATTTAAAAATTTAGTGATATCACCAACTTGAGATAGTCTTCTAGCATGTAACCAGCACCATAGCCCAAGATGCAGATTCTTTCTACTTGGAAAAATATATTTTAGCAAAGGCAATTCAATTAAAATTCCCAGAGCATTTGCCAGTGATTAGGCTCTGCCATTCCCAGGAGGAATCCAGGACAAGGAGGTATTCACTAGATCCTATTTCTGTGCCATATAGCTGGCTGATGGTGCCACGTTTTTCCCACTGCAGTTACGGCACATTGACTTTTATGTTTTGAGCTATCTAATCCTCACAGACAGAACAGCATGACAGAAATTCAATTACATTTCAAATTGATGATATACTTGGAGCCACAGCCATGGAGAAATGTCCTATTTGTCTCAGAAGCAACACATCACTTGGAATGTAGAAGTATTAAGAAGGGGTCTTCCATGTTGAAAGAATGTCTCACTAGTTTAGAGACACCTTGACCTTATTTAAGTTTCAGACTTGAACATGATTCGTTTCTCCTTCAGTGCATCTGGCACTGCTGCTGTTATCTTTGAGAGGTAAGAAACAAGTTTAGCTCAGTCATCTCCAAACGCATGTTCCACTAATGGACCCCTCTATTGCTGAAACAGAAACCTATAAAAACTAATTTAGAGGTTCACGTTTTTGCTGCTCAGTCCCTTCCTTTGAAAGAGGTCGAGTGATCTTTCCAAAGTTGCAGAGAGAAAAGCTGAGATAGCTGGCTCCCAGTATAGAGCTCACTTAATTACATTGTTTTCCATTACAAAATGTTTAGCAGTTAACTAATTTAGAATTCATGAAAATTTCAGGATACATATGATTCCATTAACAACTCTAAGTCTGACTTCCCTCAGGCTACTTAGTAAATAAAAACATTTTTCAGTTTGTTCATTTATTTTTGCATTCATGCCACAAATTATTAAGCTATAATCTCCATGACAGACATTAAGTTTGTGATACAGGAGTAAGGTGTATTGGCCTGCTTAAAAATGTCTTTGAGAGTAAATTGAACAATTTCTTTACTCAGTTTTTTCCTACTAGCTTTCTGAAGTAGAGTAAGAAAAAATAATTTTCTGGGGCCTTCTAGAAAATCTTTGGCTTCATCTTATTCGAGTAGGTAGTATTAAACTAACTGTCTTGCCAAGAAACACTGTGAGGGAAATATGAATAAAAGTAATTTTCAAAGTCTTTAGAGAAAACATAAAAAAGTTGGGACTTGAGGGGTCATATTCTACAGAGAAGAGGTACATATTAATGTGATGCATCTACTTTCAATGAATCTTTTTTCCTCAAGCTATTTTCCAATTAAGTGTACAATATATAGAGAGGCTTAAAATTAAATTATGTGGCACTATCACTGATACTTGAGATTGTGTCAACAGTGTCATGTAAGGAAAAAATAGTGTGGAGACTGAAAAAGATATCCAAAGAATAAAGGTTTAGAAGTCCCCAAATGTGACCCTACAGATTGCAGAGCCTACATAAATCCTAAATATAATTGCAAAAAATTACACACAAAAACATAGCATAGTCTGGAAACTAAATACAAATAAAAAACTTAAAGCACAGTGAAGGAGAAACAATATCTTACATATAAGAAAAATAATTTAACAGTGAATTTCTCAAGAAAAATTGAGACAATAGTGGCAGATACAAGGAGATAGGGAGATGTTGATCCAAGGATGCAATTTCAGTGTGATTAAATACAAGAAATAAGTTTAACAGAGCTCTTGTCAACAGGTTGACCATAAAAATATAAATTGGCCAAATCAAGTTAATTAACATATGCCTTACCTCACATAATTATTACTTTTTGCAGTAAGAGTACTTAAAATCTACTCATCACTTTGCAAGAACACAATACATATAATTTGTACTTAGCAATTAACAAATTAGAAAGGTAACGATAAAATAAGGGAGACCAGAATGAAGTAGCATAATATTGCTAAAATAAAAAACTGTCAACTCATAATTCTATTTTAAGTGAAAAAATCCTTTATGAATGATGGAAATAAAGATGATAAAGGAAAAACTAGGCTTTTCTCAGCAAAATCTTCTCTAAATGATTGGCTAATGGAAATTATCTTTTAAAAAACAAGCAATAAAAAGAAAAACCTTGAAACATGAACATTAGAAAGAGAGAAAGAACAAACAAAACAAAAATTTGAATTAAATTGAAGGCATTCCTTCCCTGCTTGAATTTTCTAAATAAATGGAGGCCAATAGGCAGCAGAATGATGTACTTCAAGTGCTAAAAATAAAAATAAAAAACCCTGACAACCAGGGTGGTAATGATGACACATGTCTATAATCCCAGCAATATGGGAGGATGAGGTAAGAGGATCATGAGTTCAAGGTCAATCTGGGCAACAGAGTAAGACTCCATCTCCAAAAGGATGGTGGGGGAGAGAGAAGAGAATATAGAATCCTGTAAACATATCACTCAAAGATGAAAAGGAGTTGCCAGCTTAGTTAGCATAGTGACATGGTTGAAGATGCATCCTCTCCATCTCAGATCAAATATTGGTCACTTACTCATGAGTATAAATAACTCTGGAAAAACTTAGAATCCACTTATGAACAATAGGAATACAATGGAAGAAAAAACCTCAAGAAGAACCACATAAAATGTGGGAAGAAGCCATGCCTGGTGATACATACCTGTAATCCCAGTAGCTGGGAGACAGACAAGAAGATCTCACGTTTAAGTCTAGCCACAGCAAAGTAATGAGATACTCAGCAACTTACTGAGGCCCTGTAACAAAACAAAAAGTAAAAAGGGCTGTGTTGTAGCTCAGAAATAGAACACTGGGTTCAATCCCCAGTACCAAAAATCAAAAAGGGTATGAAGAAGTTTCATTCCACTTGTATTACCCAATCCTTGAAGCCAGCATCGCTCAGCACAGAGAGAGAACTCTCTGGTTTGTTCATTTATCTTGTAGGGAAAGCTAGAGCAGGGCAAACAAACAACATCATCTACATTTCAGATACTGTCTGAATGATCATTTTCATTTTAATTCCACTTGGATTTCTAAGAAGGGTGGAATAAATGAGACATCTACAGATAATAGTGGAAAAAGAAGAGAGATGGGCTCCTTTAGTATCAGCTGTAAAGCAGGAATCACCAAGATTCCCAGTGGGCTTCTCTGCTGAGGGTTCTCAACAGCCTTCACAGCAGCACTGCATCCTGAGATTTCACTCCCAAGAAGACAACCCCAGTGTGAGAGAACACAACCAATTTAACAAAATCAAGATATCAGGATAACAATACAGAAAAAAATCTAAACAGAGATTGACAACATAAATCTCAGAAATTTTGGAGCTGAGGAATAGAAAAATTAAACTGAAAATGCAGTAGAGAGCTTCAACAGCACACTAGATCAAGCAGAAGAAAACAGTTGTGGGGCTGATGGGTGTGGGAGTGTAGCTCAGTAATGTAGCACTGGCCTAGCATGCATAAGGTCCTTGGTTCCATCTCCAACAGTGCAAAAATGTGAAAAATGAAAATACAATATACCATCTGGGCACCATGGAACATGACTATAATCCTAAGATTTGGGAGATTGAAAGAGGAGGATCACATTATTGAGGAAAGCCTGGGCAACTTAGTAAGATCCTTCTTTAAAATAAAAAAAATTGAAAGGACTGAGAAGTGTAGCTCAGTTCTAGAGCTTCCCAATATTCAATCCCCCATGCTACAAAAAAAGAAAAAAACTACAACAGGCCAAAACTTAGGAGATGCATCAAAGGAAAATCTAAGAGGAAAATCTATAACAAGAAACTCCTACATCAAAAATGTTCTCAAATAAGTGACCTAACCTTATATCTAAGGGAACTAGAAAATAAAAGAATCAAGCTCATAGTTATCAGCAGGAAGGAAATGTTAAATATTATAGAGGAAATAGATACCAGAAGAATAATAGAAAAGATACAGAAAACTGACTTGGTTTGTTTAAAGGTAAACTACCACTCCTGGGTATCTTTCCAAAGGGGTTGAAATCAAAGAACTATAGTAACATATGCATACCCATATTCATAGCAGCACAATTCGTAATAGCCAAAATATGGAACCAACCTAGGTCTCCATCAACAGATGAATGAATTGCAAAATTATGGGAAATACACACAATGGAATTCTACTCAGCTATAAAGAGGAACAAAATCATGTCATTTGTAAGAAGATGGAAAGACCTGGAGAACATTATGTTAAGTGAGATTATCTAAGCACAGAAAAAGAAGGGACATACATTTTCTCTAATGTGCTCAAGCTAGGGAGTATTAGGGATACCAGAGAGACTCGAGATAATAGAAGGCAAACCTCAGCGATTCCAGGAAGAAAGGGGAGGGGAGGAAGAAGGCTGAGGCTTATTAATGTAAAATCTATATTCAACTATGTGTATACATGTGAATATAACATTATCAACCTGGACACTCATTATTGGGAGGGAAGGAAAAGGGGAAGTGGGGGGCACCAAGTATTGTGTGAATGTATGCCATTGTCAACATGATCTACATTATGATGTGAGACTACAGTGCACCAATAAAAAAAAGATAAGCTAAATGGATACACCTTTACCTAAACCAGGAAAAAGAGAAGATTCAAATAAGTGAAATCAGAAATAACAGAGGAGACATTAGAATTGATACCCCAGAATATAAAGGGTCATAAGAAAATATTATGGAAAATTATAGACCAGCAATGTCTTAATATAGAAGAAATTGATAAATTCCTAGAAACATACAACCTACCAGAACTGAATCATAAGGAAATAGAAGTTTTGAACAGAGACAGGACATTAGAAATGAAAACCCTTATACTGGGTGTTATCCCCCCCCCCAATCTTCATTGAGAATATCTGGTGGTGCTTCTCGAGGTAGCACCACTTTTCTAGGTGTTAGCTACACTGCAGGTTTTCCTGCCCTGCACTGGCTCCCTCCCAAGGAGGCATCTGCTTCTCCTCTAAGAGGAGGATCAAGAAGGCAACGGAGAGACGCAGCATATCTCACTATCTGAAGCAAATTAAGTTCAACTACTGAGGCAGAAGTGTATTAATAAAGAAAAAATTCAGCGTACGACCCAAAACAGACTTGGGGACTACGGCAGAAGAAATCCAACAACTGAATTGCAAGATTCACAACAACACACAAAGAAAGCAGAAAGTGAGCTGAAGACACAGGAGACCGGCAGATTGCAGGCGCAGGTACAAGCACAGGCAGCCATAGGATGGCTGGCCCAAACACGACTCTTGTGACTGTAACATTCCGAGAGAGGCCCTAGAGTCTGAAAGTGGCCAGAGAGTTCCAATACCTGAAGTTGTGAGCTATCAGGAGCTCCTGAGCGGCACTGTTCGCCCACCAAAGGCGGCCCCGCAGACGTGCCCAGAGACCTTTAGCGACCCGGAAGCAGACCTGCTAACCGCGGAAGCAGAAAGTCAGCGGGATACAGAAGAGCTGCCAGAACTTCAGAACCAAAGATTGGACTGCCAGGTAACAGCGTGAACTCAGAAGAGCCAGGGGACCCCAGCGAGCACACAGTGAGTGCGGAAACTGTGAGTGCCATTGTGCTCAGAGGGTATCTCAACTCAGGTATCACAGAAGGGCGCTAAAGGCATGATACCTGCACAGGCCCACAAGGGGATGCTCCAAGCAAATACAAGACAGTGGCCCATTCACCATAAATTTGTAACATAGTAGGACTGTTATTTTTTATTTATGTTATTATTTTGCTATCTTTTTATATTTATTTTTTTATTTTTGCGGTTTGGTATTGTATGTATTATTTTTTGGGTCTTTGGGTTTGTTTTGATTTTTGGTTTTCTGGGGGGATAAGTTTTTGTTTCTTCTTTTTTTATATATATGGTGGTTAGTGTTTTGTTTTATTTTATTTTATTCTCATCCTGTTTAATCTCTTGATCTTTTCTGTTCTCTCTTGGCAGTATTGTTTTTGTCAAAGTTGCTGTCTATACATGATATATAAAAGTTAGCCTTTGTACCTTATATTCTTTCTTTATCCATTTGTCTTTGCTCCCTTCCCCCACTCCTTCTACAAAGTCTTCAATTTAGGCTATATACTATCTTCCCTCAAAACTTTCTCTTTGTCCCCTAAATGTATCTCTGTATTTAATACACAAAATTTCTCACATCTCCATACTTATATATTCCAATAAATACAACAGCCTTACTCTCTAAACTTCTCCCATTCTCAAATGGATACAACCTTATTATATGTAAATTCTTCCACAACCTAATCAGATTTTCTACCTTACCTGACTCCTGCCCCCATCACCCTAGCTACTCCACCGTCACCCAACCGCCACTACTCGAAAAAGTAGTGCTTACCGGTTGACTTTTCTTAATCCCTACTACTAAGACTGGACTCAAAATAATACCCACAAATGATGGGAAGACAGCAGAAAAGCAGGCCTGAGAACTTTGAAAATATGAGAACCAGGAATAGTGGAGAAATGACAGAAGTCATGAATACTGACCTACAAGAAATGCAAGAAGGGAAGTTCCAAATCTCGATCTGCAATATGATGAAAGGATTTAAAACAAATTTAGAGGAGATGAAAGATGAGTTAGAAATACTAAGAAAGAATCAGAAAGAGATCTGGGATTAAATGAAAGAGTCAATAAATGAAATGAAGTCAGCAATAGAAAGAAATTCTGGAAGATTAGATGAAATGGAAAGTAGACTAGCACTGTTAGAAGACAGTTCATCCAAAACTGAAAACATAGTCAGTAGTTTACAGAAGTCATTACAGCAACAGAACATAAATATACAGTAAATTTGGGACAACATGAAACATCCTAACTTACAGATAAAAGTCACTGAAGAAGGGAAAGAGGTACAGACCAGGGGCATCCATAATCTCTTCACAGAAATTATTTCAGAGAATTTCCCAAACATGGAAGGAGACATAGATCTTCATGTTCAGGAGACATACAGAACACCATTAAGACAAGATCAAAGAAGGACCTCCCCACGCAACATAATAGTCAAAATGACTAACATAGGGTAAAAGGAAAAGATCTTAAAAGCAGTGAGAACAAAAGGTCTGGTGACATACAGAGTCAAAACAATAAGTATCACCCCAGACTATACAACCCAGGTCATGAATGCCAGGAGAGACTGATATGATGTGATCCAGAACTTGGAAGAAAATAACTTCCAACCAAAACTACTATATCCATCAACACAACTATTCAAAGTTCACAAAGAAAGCACCAGCAAATTCAAAATATGTAATATAATTTCCTGCATCTTTTCAGACCATAATGGAATTAAAGTAGAATTCAACAACAGGAAACTCAAAAGAAACTATGAAAATACATGGAGATTGAATGATACACTATTGAATGATGAATGGGTAAGAGCAGAGATTAGGAAAGAAATAAAGAAATTTTTGGAAATAAATGAAAACAGAGACACAACTTACCAAAATCTATGGGACACTATGAAGGCAGTATTAAGAGGAAAGTTTATAGCATTGAGTGCCCACATAAGAAGGACTCAGAATCACCAATTTCAGATCCTATTGACACAACTCAAGGACATAGAAAGACTGCAACAGTCCAATCCCAATGCCAGCAGAAGACAGGAAATTATTAAAATTCGAGCAGTAATAAATGAAATAGAGATAAAAAAAAAACAATTCAAAGAATCAACAAAACAAAAACCTGGTTCTTTGAAAAGGTTAATAGAATTGATATATCCGTGGCCAACCTAACCAAAAAAAAAAAAAAAAAAAAAGAGAGAGAGAGAATCAACTCAAATTATTAAAACCAGAAATGAAAAAGGAGAAATCACCACAGAGAGTGGAGAAATTCAAAGGATTATCAGAAACTACTTTAAAAATTTATACTCCAATAGACAAGAAAACGTGGAAGAAATTGATAGATTCCTAAATACAGTTAACCTACCTAAACTGAACCAAGAGGACATAGCAAGCCTAAACCAAACAATAGCTAACAATGAAATAGAAATGGCGATAAAAATTCTTCCATCAAAGAAAAGCCCAGGCCCAGATGGGTTTCCAGGTGAATTCTACAAAACCTTCAGTAAAGAACTAATACCAATATTGCATAACTTATTCCAGGAAATGGAAAGAGGTGGAACTCTCCCAATCTCGTTCTACGAGGCCAGTATCACATTAATCCCCAAAATAAATAAAGATACCTCAAGAAAGGAAAACTACAGACCAATATCCTTAATGAACATAGATGCAAATTCTAAACAAAATACTAGCCATACACATTCAAAACCATATCAAGAGAATAATACACCATGACCAAGTTGGTTTCATCTCAGAAAAACAAGGCTGGTTCAACATACAAAAATCAATACATGTCATTCACTACATAAACAGAATCAAGAATAAAATTCAGAGCTTGGCATGGTGGCACACGCTTGTAATCCCAGCAATTTGAGACCAATGGATCGTGGTTCGCGGACAGCCTCAACTACTTAGTCAGGCCATCTGCAACTCAGTGAGACTCGGGTTCAAAATAAAGAATAAAAAACAGGGCAGGGGGTGTAGCTCGGGGGTCGAATGCCCCTGGGTTCCATCCCCAAACCCGCAAAAAAATAAAAAATAAAAAAATAAAATCCACATCATTATAGCAATAGATGTTGAAAAAGCATTCGACAAAATCTAACACCCATTCAGGTTAAAAACACTACAGAAAATTGGAATAGAAGGAACATACCTCAACATCATTAAGGCAATATACAACAAACCCAAAGCCAATATTATATTCAATGGGGAAAAACTGCAAGAATTTCCCCTGAATTGGGAACAAGACAAGGATGTCCACTATCACCACTCCTCTTCAATATAATCCTTGAGACTTGCCACAGCAACAAGACAAGAGAATGAAATCAAATTAATTCAAATAGGAAGAGAGGAATTAAGATTATCCTTATTTGCAGATGACATGATCCTTTATCTAGAAGACCCTAAGAACTCAACCAAAAGACTTCTGGAGCTCATTGACAAATTGAGAAAAGTTGCAGGATACAAAATCAGCCTAAAGAAATCAGTGGCTTTTCTTTACACCAACAATGAATCCACAATGAAAGAAATAAAACAATCAATTTCATTCACTATAACCTCAAAACCAATAAAATCACTAGGAATAAACCTAACCAAAGATGTAAAGGACCTCTACAACAAAAACTATAAAACATTAAAGAAAGAAATTGAAGAAGACCTTGGAAGATGGAAAGACCTGCCATGAATAAATATCATCAAAATGGCCATTATCCCAAAAAAGATTTATAGATTCAATGCTATTCCCAATAAAATACCAACGACATTCTTCAGAGACCTAGAAAAAGCAATCATAAACTTTATATGAAGAAAGAAAAGACTCAGAATAGCCAAAGCAATTCTCAGCAATAAGAATCACGCAGGAGGCATCACAATCCCAGACTTCAAACTATACTGTAGATCAATAGTAGTAAAAACAACATGGTACTGGCACAATAACAGGTACACTGACCAGTGGAACAGAATAGAAGATACAGAAACAAAACCACACACCTACAGTCAATTAATCTTTGACAAAGGGGCCAAAATCATACGCAGGAGAAAAGACAGCCTTTTCAACAAATGGTGCTGAGAAAACTGGTTGTCCATTTGTAGAAAGATGCAAATAAATCCTTACCTCTCACCATGCACAAGAATCAACTCGAGATGGATCAAAGACTTAGAAATTAGGCCTGAGACTGTGAAGTTATTAAAGGAGAGCATAGGCTCAACACTCCAACATATAGGCACAGGCAGTAACTTTCTCAACAAAACCTCCAAAGCTCAGGAAATTGAAGCAAGAATTAACAAGTGGGATAGCATCAAACTAAAAAGTTTCTTCTCATCAAAGGAAACCATCAAGAACCTAAAGAGGAAGCCTACAGAATGGGAGAAGATCTTTACCAGTCACCACTCCAATAGGGGGCTAATATCCAGAATTTACAAAGAGCTCAAAAGACTCTACACTAGCAAAACAAACAACCCAATCAAGAAATGGGCAAATTGAATAGACACTTTACAAAAGGAGAGATACAAATGGCCAATAGATTCATGAAAAGTTGTTCTTCATCATTAGCCATCAGGAAGATGCAAATCAAAACTACACTGAGATTCCATCTAACCCCAGTCAGACTGGCAAGCATAAAGAAGTCAAATAACAACAAATGCTGGCAAGGATGTGGGGAAAGAGGAACTCTTTGGCATTGTTGGTGGAGTACAAACTAGTTCAGCCACTATGGAGATCTGTGTGGAGATTCCTAAGAAAGCTAGGAATAGATCCATCATATGATCCAGCTTTACGACTCCTGGGTATTTTTCCAAATGGTTTGAAAACAGAGAACTATAGCAACATATGCATACCTATATCCATAGCAGTGCAATTTGTAATAGCCAAAATATGGAAACAATCTAGGTCCCCATCAACAGATGAGTGGATTGCAAATTTATGGGAAATACACACAATGGAATTCTATTCAGCTATCAAGAAGAACAAAATCATGTCATTCATAAGAAGATGGAAAGTGCTGGAAAGCATTATGTTGAGATCAGCCAAACACAGAAAGAGAAGGGACATGTTTCCTCTAATATGCCCAAACTAGTGAGCACTGGGGATACCAGAGGGACTCCAGATAATGGAAGGGAAATCTCAGCAAAGTTTGAATGGAAAGCTAAGAGAAGTAGGAGGCTGAACTTGATTAATGAGGGGCTACTTCCAAATAGGTGTAAAAGTATGAATATAGTAAGGTTAGCCTGGGAATTGTCAGGAGAGGGGAAGGAAAAATGGGGGGGGAGGACACCAAATACAGATTAAATGTATAACATTTACTTTCTATAAAATTAAAAAATAAATAAAATAAAATTTGAAATAAAAAAATCTGAACAGACCAATAATGCATAAGTCAACTGAGTAAATAATAAGAAATCTCCCATCAAAGAAATACCAGAATCTGATAGCTTCACTGGTAAATTCTATTAATACCTAAAGAATAGCTTTCATTCCTTCTTAAACTCTTTCAAGAAATGGAAGAGAAACAATTACTTTCAAACATATTCTATGAGGCTAACATTACTCTTATACAAAAGCCAGACTAGGACACTACAAGAAAATAAAATTATAGGCCAATATCCCTGACAAACATTGATGCAAAGATCTTCAATGATCTATTAACAAACTGTATTCAAAGGATGAAACTCCATGATCAATTAGGTTTTTGCTGGAATCATTCAATACATACAAATAAAGCAATATGACATATCACCTTAACAAAATGGAGCACAAAAATATGATCAATCTCAATGGACGCAGAAAAGCATTTGACAAAATTTGGCATTGTTTCTTGTTAAAATAAATTAGGTAGAGAAGAATCATATCTCAACATAATAAAGGCAATATATGACAAGCATGCAGCTAACATCCTGGTAAAGAGTGAAAGGTAGAACCTTTTCCATCTAAGATCAGGAATGAGACAAGGAGGCTCACCACACCCTCATCATTTCAACAGAATGCTGCAAGCCCTAGACAGAGCAATTATGCCAAAAGTAAAAAAAGCTAAAAGGTACACAGGTAAAAAAAAGGAAGAAGTGAAATTGTCTGTTATATGTCTTTATATCATATTGTTCCCCATAATGTATTTAGCTATTTGCTATATAAATAGTATTGGAGATGGAACACAGAGGCTTTACTCCCAGACTTATTTTATGTTTTATTTGGAAACAGGGTCTCACTAAGTTGCTGAGAGCCTCACTATGTAGCTGAGACTGGCTTCAAACCTATGTGATCCTCCTGTCTCAGCCTCCCAAGCACGGGGATTACAAGCATGCGCCACCATGCCCAGCTCCATTATATTTTTAAATGAACAGGAAATAAAGAAATTCATAGATAAAAACTAAGAGAATATTTCATGTTAAGAAAAATACTAGCTAGGCATGCTGGTGCACACTTGTATTTCTAGTATCTGGAAGGCTGAAATAGGAGGTTCAAGGCCAGTCTCAGCAACTTATGATGAGGCCCGCTGCAACTTAGTGAGACCCTATTCAAAATAAAAAATAAAATAGGGTTGGGTGTGTGGCTCAACAGTAGAATGCTTCCAGAATTCACTTCCTAGTACCACACACACACACACACACACACACACACACACACACACAAAGTAAGGAAGGGAGGGAAAAAAAAGAAAAAATACTGAAGGAAAACCTTCATGCTGTAAGAAAGTGACACTCCAGAATAACTTAAATCCACACAAAAAAGCAAAGAATGAATGGACAGTTAATCATATAGGAAATTTAAATGATGGTATAATTGCATATTTTTCTTCTTGCATACATTACAAGAAATTACAATAAACAATATTTATACTAATGTATCATTTCTCTTATAGCATAAAATATATGTGTAATGAAAAGGTTCAAGGTACTAAGAATATGCTTTGGAAAGAGATAGTCTCTTACATAAAATCGGTGAAGGAAACTGGATATCTGCTTGCGAAAGAATAAAGTTGGATCCTTCCATAATAAACAAAAAGCAAATAAAATGAATTAAAGATAAAAATAAGACTTAAAATTATAAAAGTCCTAAAATATGCATAAGAAAAAACTTTATAAAAATTGTCTTGACAAGGATTTTGTTGAATGGGCAATATCAAACTTAAAAATCTTCTGTTTAGAAAAAAGGTGTAACTGACAGTGCAAAAGGGCAACCTATGAATTGGGAGAAAATATTTTCTAACAATATATCTGGTAAGAGGTTAATATCATAAAATACATAAGAAACTCCTACAACTAAATAGCAATGAAAATGGTCCAATTTAAAAATGGGTAACCATTTAAAAAACTTTAATTTATGAATTTAAAAATGGATAATATTTTTGAATTGACATTTCTTTAATGAAGACAAATAAATGCCCAATGGGTATGTAAGATGTTCAGCATCATTTATCATAAATTAAATGCAAATCAAAACCATAATGAAGTATTAGCTCACACTCGCTAGGATAACAGAGGGTATGACAAGTTCCAGTGAGGATGAAAAGAAATTGGAACCCTTGTATATTGTTGGTGGGGGTGTAAAATTGTGCAGCTGCTAGCTGCACGTGGTGGCCAATGCTTGAAATACCAGCATCCGGGAGGCTGAGACCAGAGAATTGTGGTTTGCAGACAGCCTCAGCTACTTTGTGAGGCTCTCCTCAACTCAGTGAGACCCTGTTTCCAAATAACTGGGTAGGGGTTAAATTGGTGATGTGTACATGTATATCCACACAAGTTTTTTTACCCCAATATGATGTATAAATATAATGCACCAATAAAAATTAAAAAAACAAAAAAATAGGGCAGGGGGTGTAGCTCGGAGGTCGAATGTCCCTGGGTTCCATCTGCAGACCCACAAAAAAATTATACAGCTGCTATAAAAAACATCACAAAAATTACTCAAAAATTGAAAATAGAACTACACTATGATACTACAATCTAATTTCAGTATATATATTCAAAATAATTGAAATCAGGATCTCCAAGAAATATTTTCATCTTCATGTTCATTGCAACACTATACATGATAGCTATATATGTGAAAAACCTAAATGTCCATCTACTGATAGATATAGAAAACGTGGTTCACAATATAAGGAAATACTATTCAGCTTTTTCAACGTTATTCCTGTCACATGCTGCAACATAGTTGAATCTCTCTAAGATGTTATCTCTCTAAAATAAATCAACCTCAGAAAACCAGAAACTGCATAATTTCACTTTTATGAAATATCTAGAAGCAGAAAGAGAAAGAAACATAAAGAAAAAAGCAGAAAGTAGAATTATGCTTAACAGAAGCTGGGCATGAGAAAATAGTTGCTGATTAATGAATATAGAGTTTTAGTTATAAAGGGTGAAAAAGTTCTAGATATTTGCTGTATAATAGTTGCAATACTGCACTATGTATGCACTTGAAAAGTTACTAGGGGTAGTTCTCTTAGTTTGCCTTTTTTATGGTAAACATAGGGGGCATAATTGTCACTCATTAAATTGTCCTTAGATCTGAAGAAGATGTATAAAAATTTTTGTTTGAACACTTATAGTATCTTAAATCTAGTTAACAAAATTCCAAGTTTTCTACTTATAAGTGTGTTTGAAAAAATAATAAGTATGTTTGAATATCTCTGCTTTGATTTTACATTAGTTTTCTAATTTTACAAAATATTTTGATGCCTAAATTGTGACAAAATAATCATTTTCCTAAACATAGCACATTTTAACATCTAATTCATCCAAGTCAATCTGAGTTTATGCCTTCAAGATTTTAGCAGATAATCTGCAAAAACATCTTGTTATTGCAACATGCAAAAGAGGATTATTACTTCCCAAGAGATGCTTAAAATGTTTGTGGTTCCACTAAGTAGAATTTATATCCTGAGGTTCTCCATTGCTCTTAATTGAAAACTCCAGCTTATTAGAATGGCTTTAATATGCTAAACCACAAACATGGTTAGTCCTGGCAAATTCATTTCCTGAAAATATAGGATTAAAGAATTTTCTTTTTCTTTTCCACTTAAATCTCAGTTTATTTCATTTGAGCTGTAATGGTCCAAAAACAGGCATTTCATTGACATTGTTCTTTTTACTTCTTCCAATGTCCAAGATCCTTAACTCCCGACTATATAATACATTGTCCTGCTCAGTTAGAAATGATCATTTGGAGATGCTATAAGCAAGATGCGCCCATACTCAAAAGAGTAAGTAAGAAATTGAAGTTGAGCTTTAAGTGAAGTAACTACTTTATATCCTTTATAACCCAAAAGTCAGTTTTGTATTATTTTGAGAATTTCTCAATTTGTATGACTAATGCAGCTCAATGATTTTCCTAATCCTGAATGAGTTATGATAGTAATTTATATATATCGCTAGAATGTGTTAGGATTATTCTAGTTAGATTCCAATGAAACAAGAAAAATGGAAAAAGAAATTAAGGAAGAGAAAGAGAAAAAATAAGATCCTACCATAATGCAGTTCTACACCCAACTGATGAACAGGCAAACAAGTAGTTTTTTCACTTTTTATTTCATTTACATTTCTTTATATTTTGGTATATAATTAGTATAATATTTCCCATAGTAAATCCTTTAGAATCTCAGTCTTTCTCAAATGGCAGGCTATGAACTAGCCTTTTGTCTATGCACAGTTAAACTTTTAAGAAGTTAACATAAAGTATCTGTTATTAATAACCCTCTGAATTAAGAGAAATGGGAAAATTGAAGCCTACTTACATCAATTTATGTACCAAAATGACAAAGCCGATAAGAAAAGTCATTTGATTCCTATTTCCTCACTTTTTCTGATATTCTACTTAACAAACATTTTATATTTGCATTACTGTCAAACAGTTACAAACATAGCCCATTTGTTTGAGTAATTGTTGCTAATGATAGCTGTATATTGCCTAGCAATGAAAGAATAATGGAAAACTATTTCCAGGAGTATAATTACTTCTTTCAAAAAGATGCATAGATTATTCCCTACCAAAATCCAAGGCATTTTGATTGAATTTAATAGTTTTGAAATAAAATTAATCAGACAGCATTAAAAAATAATCCATAGAAATTAGTGGAGGAGAGTTCAGGCAAAACCATTGAACTCTATCTTTTCTCTGCTTTGAATATTTTCAGATATCAAATTGAGGATTTATGTCAATTCATTGGCAGACCACAACATTATAGGAAAGGCTGCGTGCCACCCATGCTGAGCTTGGAAATGCTAACAGGTTGGCCCTTCATTTCAAGTAAATAGAAAGCTAAGAAAGTCAATTAACTCACAAGAAATGAAGGCAGCAAGGTTGGCTAGCTGTGAGAGAGCCAAAATGATTCAGATGGAATGCATTTAACAGGGTTGTTGGCTACAGAAGAAAAAGGTAATGCCAATTATTTTTTGTAAATAATTATATGAATTGGCAGAGAGGAGTGCCACTTACTGCTGGGCAAATAGCACAGAAAATTCGACATTCCCAGGTGTTCTCAATTTCAGCTTTTTGAAATTGGGCATTATTCAGTTGGATTGATAATGGCATCCTATGCCTAATAGTTGACATTGAACTAGCTTTCTACTGGACCTCTTTACTGTTGGAACATGTCTCCAAAACCACTGGTGTTGTACTGAGGTGATGATAGTAATTTCATTGGTATAACTAGACAAGAAGATAAGCCTAAATAATGTGTACAAAAGACTGTTCTGTGGACCAGTAGTTCTCAGAAGATCCTTACTTAATGCAACTGAATAGATGCAACCTTGCCAATTGGAAATGCCAGTTGGATAATGAGGAAATGTTTATTCATTCCAAATAACCAGAATTTAAGATCAAAGAGAGCTTTCATTTAAAATAGTGCTTGTAATCAGATTACTAGGACGTATTAGTGGAGCATTTATCTAATTCTCCCACGTAACATGGTAGATAAAATACCAACAAAATATATCAGATCACGACATCTAGACTCTTTTGACATAACTGTGTAGCGGTCATAAATTTTTTCTTTATTTATTCCTGGCCTGACACACAAAATGAAAACCTATGCTGCAAATGAAATTAATTTATAGGAGAAAATTTTGGTTTGTATAGGTTGGTAGTCTAAAGTATACTTTGTACAATAAGGAATCTGATTTACTCATGACCTGGTTTTAGAAATCTGCCAAAGAAAGCAGTGACAATGATACTGTTAAAGTCATCATGTCTTATTTTTAAGCAGTTGCTTATTTGCATAAAAGGTACACTTGTTAAAGATTTTTTTTATATTTCAGGGTGTTATGTCTCATTTTCCAGGTAATAGATTATCCTCAAGAGAATGGTTATGTTATATCCCAAAAAGCAGAGGAGGAAATAAAAGATCGGGTAAAAACTGGTCTTAGAAACTGAACATATTTTTAAATATATATAGAAAAGTTGGTTATAGAAAATAACAAGAGTTCACATGTTTTTTTCCCTCACATTCCCAAATGCATATAAACACATTTATCACAATCACACAAAGGGATTAATTCATGGGTCAATTACTTATAAGACCAAAGTTCATGGCTTTATTAGTTTAGAAAATTAGATAATCCTTGGAAGAATGGGAACGAATTTACCATATGATTCAGAAATACCAATTCTGGGTATCTACCCAAAAGAAAAGAAACAAAACTACCAAATTAATGCATGTGTATCTATGTTCATAGCTGCACAATTAACCAAACTATGGAACCAAACAATTAGCCAAACTATGGAACCAGCCAAGAAGTCCATCAACAGATGAATGGATTACAAAAGTATGGTATATGTACACAATGGAATTTTACTCAGCCATAAAGAAAAATACAATTACATCATTTACAGAGAAATGGATGGAACTGGAAGACATCATGCTAAGTGGTATTAGTCTGTCACAAAGAGTAAGAAATAGGATGCTCTCACTAATATGTGGAAGCTAGAGAGAAAGTGAGCCATATCAGGAACTCTAGATGAAGGAGAAACCATAGATGAGCAAATAAGGTAACCTAACTGAGGGGGATGGGAGGGAGAAGAGGGAAATCCTCTAATGCACATGATTTACTTTAACAAACATATCAAAGTCAATCATTAAGCCAAACTTAAAGAGGTAGGGGGAAGGAATGGGGCGGGAATTGGATAAGGACTAATTAGGTGATGTGTGCATGTATGTCTCTACCATCTTTTATCCCATTAAGATGAGTACAATGCACCAATAAAGAATTTAAAAATAATGTAAAAATTAAAAATAAAATTAGATAACTTGTGTAGTAAATGTTACAAAATACATTGATACACCAAAATAATGATATTGAATTTTTAATTTATCATCAACATAATCAAATATTTAATTGCTATCCCAGACACAGGTAATTTTTGTCTTATACAACTTTGATATCTTAAATGTTATACTTTCCAAGAGTATTGTCCAAATGTCTTGTGATTGATATTAATTTGCTTACTTTTGTGGGTTCATGTGAATAAATGAATACTTATAGTAGATCAATTTCCCTTTTGATGAAGCGTGGTTAACTGCTTCTAAACTATACTGTCTAATCCTTTATTTTTCTAGATTAATTATATAATCTGAATCTGTTACAATTACAAGGAAAATTCAAATTATCAAGTTTTGAGGTCATTATATATAGTAATTATCTTACATGATTGAAGATATTTAAAAAGTCTCAGACATATTTGGTGATGATATTTACAGTCTTAAAAAATTTCAACAATTGAAATTCAAATATGGATAGCATTTCATTAAAATATATTGTATTCTAAGGAATGTCTCAGAAGTTTTACCTGATATCATGGTTATTAGATCATCTTGTTTACATATGAAATATTTATCTTCAAGTAAAATAATCAGTAATGAGAATATTAAAGTAGCCAGATAAAATAATCTCATTTGGAAATAACTTCCTGTGAAAAAAGTAGTAATAAACTTAGATAACTGTACTTAAGCTGCAGATTCACCTTGTTGCAAAGACTCCAATTGGGTTTAGAGGATCTTGATTTTTTTAAAATCCTATTTGGGACAATTAACACTAATGACTAACTTGTGTAAAATTAAGAAGAAACATCCTGGGGTTTTCCTTCTGAACTTGTCATTAGTTCAGGTTTTTTTTATGTCTAGCTTGGTTCAGATAGCAAAATATAGGGAAAGGACAAATCATCACTCAAAGTCATTAGAACTCAAACTTAGAGCTATGGGCAGGGTGGGGGGATGGAAAACAGGACTCAAACACCAGGATTTCTGTTCATTTCTAGCTATTTTATCAACAATTAACATTGAAAGTCACAAAATCAATATTGATTCAAAGATTCCTGGTATTCTTATAAAACATTAGCTAGTAAAAATGTATTTAAAGCATTTTAGAGTACTTGTGGTCAGGATTTGTGCCACACATCTATAATCTCAGTACTTGGGAGGCTGAGACAGGAGAAAGTTCACAGGTTCATGGCCAGCCTCAGAAACATAGCAACACCCTGTTTCATACTACAAAATAAAAAGGGCTGAGGGTGTAGCTTGGATGTAGAATGTCCCTGGGTTAAATTCACAGGATCAATAAAAAGTAGTATTAGTTTTCTTAGAAGAAATCTTTAAATGCTTTTACAAAAATTTCAAAATCATCTACAATCACTTCATGCTATTCTTAAATAGAAAAGCTCAAAATAACTCAATAGTTTTCAAAGTGAAGATTACCAGAATTGCCTTGTATGTGATGAAAATATTTCAAGTAACACCAGTGGCTCCCAGTATGTTTTTTAAAGTTGATAATTTGGCTCTGACTAACAAAGTGAAGAAGTCAAGTGCAGAAGGTGATTAAAAGAATAGGTCTTCTATGTCTTTTAATGTTTATGTTTCTTTATGTCTTTTTTTACTTTATGATTTAAGCTATGACTTTGAGTCGCCTCTTGTAGGCTATTGATCAGAAATTACCCTTGTTTGGAAATCAGTTTGGAGGATTCTCAGAAGATTGGGAATGGAACTACATATGACCCCGCAATAGAACTCCTGAGCATCTTCTCAAAGAAAATGAAATCACAATATTATAAGGATGCTTGCATATCTATGTGCATGGCAACACAATTTACAATAGACAAATTATAGAACAAGTCTAGATGTCCATCAATGGATCAATAGATAACAAAACTTTGGTATATATACATAATGAAATTATACTTAGCCATAAAGGAGATCAGAATCATGTCATTTACTGGAAAATCAATGGAACTCGAGAATATTCTAGGGAGTATAGCCAGTCCCAAAGAATGAGTAGATTATGTTCTCTCTTATATGTGAAAGTTAGAGAGATATCCAGAAATAAGGGCAACATCAGGTAGATGAGCAGAGACTCCAGGGAAATGACTGAAGGGAATCAGGAAAGGAAGAGGTGAGGACAAAATCATAAAGAATGCAATAGTGGAAATAATGCTATGAATTACCAATTTCAGTCTCAAACAGTTGAGAGGTGAGAGTGGGAGCTAGTGGGGAAGGCAATAGGAGTTGTGTGAATGTATTTTTCTGACATTCTGTACCCTACTATGATGTAAAATTACAATGCAACTACCAGAATAATGCAGGTCTATCTACGTTTACAGCTGCATAATTCACTATTGCCAAAATATAGAACCAACCAAGAGAGATGTCTATTAACAGATAGATTACAAAATTACATGATATGTACATAGTGGAATTTTACTCAGCCATAAAGAACAAAATTACATCATTTTCAGGGAAATGGATGGAACTGAAGAACATCATGCTAAGTAGGATTAGTCAGTAACAAAAAGTGAAAAGTAGGATGCTCTCCCTAATATGCGGAAGCTAAGGAGAAAATGGCACAGAAGAGAAACTCCAGACAAAGAAGGAGAAACCATAGATGAATGAAGAAGGTGACCTAAGTGAGGGAGATATGGGGGAGAGAGAAGCACCTCAATGGACATGATGTATATAGACAAACTTAACATAGTCAGTCACTGTGCTAGCATGGCGAGAAGAGGAGGGGGTAGGGTGGGAACCATGGGATGGCTCACCCAGTGTTGTGTATTTGTATGCCTCTATCACCCTGAACTTCATCAAGATATATGATTACAATATGCCAATTAAAAAACAAATCACCCTTATTTTAATTGATATGACTACATTGCATGCTACAAATAATTCAGCTACAATTTCAGCTTCCTCTGATATTTGAAATGTTATAAAACTGTGGCTTTGTCTTTCTGAATTTAGTAAGTAAAGACAGGCACAAATCTATGAAGAATCAAGATGTGTCAGCTGGCAAAGAACAATCTGAGAATTTGCATATATAAATTGATCTTTCAACCAGTAATAGAGAATACATTAAACTGCACCTGTACATAGAAGTTATTTATTGAATGCATGTATTTGGGTGAAAAAAGTGAGAAATAAAGCTAGATGAGGTATCTCACACCTATAATCCCAGTACTTGGGAGGATGAGACAGGGGGATGGTATATTTGAAGTCAGCCTCAGCATCTTAGCGAGACCCTGTTTTAAAATAAAAAATGAAAAAGGGATAGGGGTATAGCTTGGAGGTAGAATGCCCCTGGGTTCAATCCCCAATACCAGAAAGGAAGAAAGTAAAAGGGGAAGGGAAGAGAAGAAAGAAGGAAGAAATAAAGTAAGGGAGGGAAGTAGGAAAGGAGGGAGGCAGGCAGCGGGCTAGAAAAAATAGGTGCCCAGGTCCAGGGACTATCTCTATGTTTTTTTAATAGATATTATTTCAGTGTTTTTTTTTTGTGTGTGTGTGTGTGTGTGGTACTGGGGGTGGAACCCAGAGGCTTTCTATCTTTGGGCTATACTCCCAGACCTTTTTTATATATTTTATTTGGAAACAGGGTCTCACTAAGTTGCTGAGAGCCTCACTAAGTAGCTGAGGCTGGCTTCGAACCTGTGCAATCCTCCTGTCTCAGCCTCCCAAGCGCGGGGATTACAAGCGTGCGCCACCATGCCCCGCTTATTATTTCGTATTTATATAGCACCTTCTTCAAGAACCTTAGATGCTTTACAGACATTTTCTCTAATGAATCCCCACAACAACCCTGTGAGGTAGGTATTACTTCCATTTTACAAGACAGGGAGACTGAAGCACAGAGAGGTTGATTTGCCCAGGTTCACAGTTAAGTTCACTGAAGAGCCAGGACCCAAGCTCCTAATATCTTTAAACAAAGTAGCACAAGTATTATGTAATGAAAATGAGGTATTTCTACTGCCATCAATGAAAGAAAAAACCCTATACTGATGCTTAGAGGCCATGAGACCCATATATAGTATGTTTTGAGAAAGTACTTCATCTTCCCAGGTTCTAGTTTTCTCTTCCAATTTTCTGACTAACTGATTATTTAAAGACCAAATTTTACAAATTGCTGAATAAATTATATATGAATGTTCTTTATTTTTACAAAATACTAATACACATTTTCCATGTTCATTTTTTTCTTTTTACCAAGCTCCAAAATAATTAAAAACACAAAACTTAATACTCAAAAAGTAAATTTTTGTTTCTATTGCCATCTAGAGTAATAACTTTAAAAAAGCCAGTCCCAAGTCCACTTGCCATGCAGAGACACTTAGCATTTTGACTGAGCTCATACATATATTTTAACTCTGCTCATACATATATTGCTTACCTGGAGTTTATTCTTTTTATCCCTACAAAAAGTTTCATTCTAATGCCCATTTTTACTGTACAAAATGTCTCTGTCAGAGTCATTTCTAGGTATTATTTACATTGTTATTTTACTGAAAATGAGATCTAATCTCAAATCATCAAGGGTTGTGGTGTGTGTGTGTGTGTGTGTGTGTGTGTGTGTGTGTGTGTGTGTGTTTTCCTCCCAGGTGGAAGCTAGAGAGAAAATAGGGGAAAAAAAGAACTTCAAATAAATGAAGAGAGAGAGACACAGAATAGTGGAAGGGGATTAGGGGAGGGAAATGGGGGCGGGAAAAAAGAATTGAGGACCAAAACAGTTCAAATAATGCCATGTCCATATATGAAGGTATCACTGCCAATCTCACTAATATCTGTCTTTAGGAAGGTGGGGAGGAGCCCGGTGGGATTCAGAGAGAAACATAGAGTTCTGTGTGCATCTATGTTTCTATCACTTTGAAACTCACTGTGGTGTATAATTACAATGTGCCAATAAAAGTATATTTAAGAAGCACTCTTCAAAAGGTGTACAGAGAAGTAAAATCCATATAAAATACTTCATAGCTCATCTTAAGAGGCAACTTATGTCTTCTTTGAATATTCCATCATTATGCTATTTTGCCTTGTTTTATTTAACATGCAGTATTTTTAGTCACTTTTGTTGTTCTCTACTTTAATAGCAAGCACAGAATAGGCATATTATTATCATAAGGATTTTGCCTCAATATGTATTATCCTAGAAGATGACACAAAGCTATGCCATTAATATAATATCCCAACGGTTTGATAATAATTACACTAAATAACATTCGAATAGCAGTCTATACTTTACAAAGCAATTTTATCATTTCATAGATTCATCACCCCTTGAGGTAAGTTTTGTTATTCTCATTTTGAAGATAACAGAATTCTGTATCAGAGTGGTGAGATGGTTTTTAAAAAGCCAGATTGTTATATTTTCCAGAAGGTAAATTAAAACGTGACTTTTTATCCTAACATGGACTCTTTCAGGAAAACATATCAAATATCACAAAATAAATCTAGTCATGTATGACACCTTTCAGCTCATTGTAGCAACTGTAATTTCATACTCTCAACTTAACAGACTGCTGAGCACCTCTGTGTTTTACTTCAACTCTGAGGCTCCAGCTAAGTCATTTTAGGGTATGAACATTTTCTGCCCTTTCTATTAGTTCTTCCTCTTCATCAAACAATTGGAGCCCTTTTCTCAGTTTTCTTGTTGAAAACTTCACTTGGATAACAATTTTCCACCCTGTCTAATTCCATCAAGCATACAAACATCATAAGTTTTTATCCATAGATAGAGCCATATTTTAAGGAAAGAGTATTGTGCTATTTTCAAGGCAAAAAGCCATGGTGAGATGGAAAATAGGGCATTAAACACCAATGCACCACGGCAGCAGCTTCAAGGCATGCCTTGGCAACCTCATGACGCCTTCCACATCTTAGTGAGACCCTGTTTCATCATAAAAAATAAAGTGAAATAGGGCTAGGGGTGTAGGACTGAGCCTCTCTGTGCTCAATCACCAGTACAAGAATAAATAAATGAAGAAACAAATAAATAAATAAATCAGAAGAGAGAGTATGGTAATCTGACAAAATTCTGGATTAACTTTTAATAAGTGTTAGAGTCTACATAAAAACTGTGGTTTCATTTATTTCCATAATAATAATAATAATAATAATAATAATAATAATATAATAAAGGAGGAGGAGGAGGAAGAGGAGAAGGAGGAGGAGAAGGAGGAGGAGGAGAGGGAGGAGGAGAAGGAGGAAGAAGAGAAGGAGGAGGAGGAAGAAGAAATATAGAGTAGCATTAAAGCTCATGATAAAATAAGACTACTCTTGGTAATAATTTTCATTGTTTTTAATGTGTCAACAAATTCCTGTGAACACTGATATTTTGTTAAACTTTAAGACATTTCATATCCTTGTATAAAAGTAAGTTTAATTTCAGATGAATAAAGACTCATTTAATTTTTATATCTAATATTACTCAGTTGTACCTCAGTACTGCCAAATATATATGTTTATAAATGTGTTTTCTATTTTATGTGAAAAAATGTTACAAAATATACTCCAAGGGTTTTAAGGCCAAAGAACAAACATTTATGAAGTGTAAAGGAAAATAATTATTTTGATATTTTTATTTTTTGCGACACTGGGGATGGAACCCAGGGGCGTTTGACCTCTGAGATACACGCCCAGACCTATTTTTTAGTCTTTATTTTGAAACAGGGTCTCACTGAGTTGCAGAGAGCCTCACTAAGTAGCTGAGGCTGTCCTCGAAGCGTGATCCTTCTGTCTCAACTTCCCAAATCCTGGGATTACAAAGGTATGCCATCACGCCCAGCTTGAAAATAGAAGTTTTTAATGGGCTCTTTTCTTCCTTAATAACATGTATTATGATAAAAATAAGAAAATAGTTTCTGGGCAATTAATATGATATTTAATTAAATATAGATTATAAATATCAAATATCATATTCTGTCACTAATCAAAGAATTTAGAAGCCCAAAGCAAGAAACAGAAAAAGAAGGGTGGACATAATCATCTTTTTCCTAGAATCTGTATTTTAAAAATCAGAATGTTAAAAATAATCTATGATGGTCCAAGCATATTATGTATTTTTTGTGGTACTGGAGGTTGAGTCCCAGAGTGTTCTGTCTCCAAGCTATGTTCTCAGCCCTTTTTTATTTTTTTGTTTTAAAACAGGAGTTCGCTGTTGCTTAGGGTATCACTAAATTACTGAGGCTGGCCTGGAACCTGCAAACGCTCCTGTCCCAGCCTTCCAAGTACTGACAAGGGTGTGCCACCACGCCTTGCTCATATCACTCTATTAAATATTTTTGTTCTCTCTCTCCTTTCTCTCTCTCCTTCCCTCCTTCCCCCTCCCTCCCTCCCTCTCAATCTAACTAGTTACTGCTAGTGTTAAAGAAACTTGCCTTTTTGGTGACTTCAAGCTACTGATTTTAGAAGTACTTATAAATTTTAAAAACAAAAATAGAGTTCTACTATAAGATATTATTCTTTTTATTTTTATTGGTATACTGTAATCATTTATCTAAATGGGATACAGGATGGTGGAGATATACATGCAAACATCACCCAATTAGCCCTTCCCCAATTCCAGTCCCATTCCCTCCCCTTCCTTCTCATGTTTGGCTTCGTTAATGACATTGATATGTATGCTTTATTGAAATATAATATAATGTATTTCACCTTTTACAAAGATTATGCAATAAAGTACTTTCCTGCAGGGACATAGTCTAAGTAAGTCACTGTGATATTTTACACAGACATATTGCAATGTTTTCTAATATTTGTATATTGCTTTATAAGAGATTTTATTTGCATTACTTTGTCACTCCCAGTAGCAAGATACAAGGAAGAATTTTTATTATTTATCCTCATTAGCAGCTGAGAAAACCATGGCTCAGAGAGGTTATGAAACCCAAGAGTATTTGATGAATAAATGAAAGTAGAATTTAATGTGCATTCCTGAAAGTTCATCCTGAAATCAGAAAATGTTTGGACTGTAGATTACAGAAATCATTTAAAAATTAAAAAGTTTTGTGCAAATTTCTAGTATTCTCATTTAATAGACTATAAGGAATTTTTCTATTTAATTAAACAATGGATTTAATTATCTTAATAATTCAAAACATTATATTTAACATGCCTTAAAGCCATACATATGATTTGACCTCCTCCATTGAGGTAATGGCTAAAAATAATTTTGCTTCGGCATATGATTGATTTCTTCTGCTTCTTTATGAAGTTTTACCTAACTGCTGAATGTGGTTGGGAAATTGAAAATAAGACAACAATAATCTAAATGCTGAAGGACAAAAAACAATGCTAAGCAATATAAATCCTGTGAAGAAAATAATAATTGTGTTGCTCATGTCAAAGATAAAACACTTAAGATATTTTAAAAAGGCTATTATAATAGACATTCTTTATCTATCAGTCTTTTTCCACAGGGAAAATTACTAGGCATATATGTGTGCAATTTAAAATATTCTGATGGCAGACAATTTAACGTAAGATGAAAAGTAAAGGAGAAATGAGCATTCCACTTGGTGTTATGGGAATGGGAGGAACTCCACAGATCTATTCCCCTGTGAAAAAAGCCTAAGTGCTAAAATTATTCAAACATACATGCACACACACACACACACACACACACACACACACACACACAAACTTAAGGTCTCTTGAAATTATCCTGAGGGACTATAGCCAATGAATAGATATTTGTGCAGAAAAATCCACTAATACTTGGTAGTAACAGTTAAGTGTGGCCTTTGAGCAGTGAACCATTCCCTCTCCTTGCCATCATTTCAGCTGACCTTATGTTCAAATCTAGGCTGGTATAGCTAAGATGATGCTGTCGCTCCCCTCAGCTCCTAATCAATAAATAGGGTAACTTATCAGGAGAGAGTGGCCACCAACATATATTCTGCTCTCCAAATCTATCTTGCAGAAGCTAAATTCTCAGAGATTAAAGCCAAAAGATCAAAGGCTTTTTTTCTCCATCCAGCTGCCAGTAACAATAGACCAAGAGATGCTGGAGCCTCAACTGACATTACCCAAATCTGTTAGAAGGAACAAAAGTTTCACAATAAGTTAACCAAGTCAAGAAGACCAGAGCTGCCAACCTCTGGCCAGAAATTGGGGTGATGACTCAGATATTTTGTGCAGGGGGAAGAGGTAGTCAATGTGAAGAGAAATCCAAAGCTCTTCCCAAAGAACTGAATTTATTTGGCACTGGAGATTGAATCTAGAGGCATTTTCTCTATGAGCTGCACTCTGCACTCCCATCCCTATTTTATTATTTTGGAACAGGGTCTCACCAATTTACTGAGGATCTCACCACTAGTTGATGATAGCCTCCAACCTGTGAGCCTCCTGTCTCAGCCTCTCAATTACTGAGATTACAGGCATGTGCTACTACAGCAAGCTACCTAAATTTATTTAAACAGAAGGTGAAAAATTCAAGCTTAAGGGCATTTTCAAAAATAAAAGCATTGCTTAGTTAAGAAAAACGAGCTAAGCTGCAGGCTAATTTATTCACCAGGAAAAGCTATGAGAAAAGGTAGCTTCTCAGTCATTCTGGTATCATAACAAACCTCAAAAAAGTAAACTTGCATAAATTAATTGAAGCAGATCGTAGAAGAATTTATAAACGAATACACTGTGAACAACCATGAGGAAACCAGCCAGCAATTAGTGGACGATGGCAACCATATGTCATACCAAGAGGGACAGGCAAACAAAAACAGATCAATGGAAGAGATTGAGTTAAAAGAAGTAAGTAAAAAACATGCAAACAACAGCAAAAATAGTCTTATGAAATAAAGGAGGAGAGTGATAATCCATATTTGGTATCATAACTTACCGCAAATGATCAGTTTCCAACAAAAAAATTGGGTCATGCAAAAAGATAAGAATATGTGATCCATACAAAGAAGGAACATAAAATTCTTGCATCATGGCCTGAATGTCGAATTTAACAAAGGCTTTGATGCAGCTATTAAATCTACATTTAAAGATGAAAGAAAGCCAGAAACTGTGGTGCATGTCTATAACTCCAGTATTTGGGAGGCTGAAACAGGAAGATCACAGATTAGCAGCAACAAGATGCTCAGCAGCCTAGGAGACCGACCCTGTTTCAAAACAAAATATAAAGAGCTATAGGTATAACTCAGAAGTAGAAGGCCCTTTGGTTCAATCTCCAGTACCACAAAAAAAAATAAATAAATAAATAAATAAATAAATAAATAAATAAATGGAAAGGAAACCATGCTTAAGGAAGTAAAGTAATATGGCAGTGCTTTGTCAATTAGAGAATGTCGGTAAAGACAAAGTATAAAAGTTAGTCAATAGAAATTCTGGTGGTGAGAAATATAATAACTAAAAAGAGAACTTTCATGAGAATGGTTCAAAACAATTTCAACATTTTAATGAGCCAAAGAAAGAATCAAGAAATTTGAAGATGAATCGATGGAGATTATATAGTAAGAAAACAAATGAATAGAGTAATGTGGGACACTATTAAACAAATTAGTACATATGTGATGAGAGTATCAGAGAGAGAGGTATAGGAGAAGGAGCTGGAATGTTCAAATAATAGTTAAAAAAAACTGCCAAACTTGTTGTAAATTGATTTACATATTCATGAATTTCAACAAACTCTAATAAGAACAAAAAGAGACTATGCCAGGAAACTGAGACAGGAGGATTGCAGGTTTAAGGACAGCCTCAGTAGCTTAGTGAGACTCTCAGAAATTTACAAAGATCCTCTTTCAAAATAAACACTAAAGGAGTTAGAGGTATAGCTAGGAGGCAGAATGCCTTGGGTTCAATTTTCAGTATGACAGAGGAGAGAGAGAGGGAGAGAGGGGGGAGAGAAAGAGAGAGATCATCAATATAATTAACATTCTCGATGATCTTAATCAATAAAGGAAGAAATCCAGTAGGATGGCCTTATTTCAATTGCTAAAAGACTAAAATACAAAAATAGATCCGGGAGCGGTAGTCCATGCCTATAATCCCAGTACTTGTAAGGCTGAGACAGGAAGATTGCAGGCTCAAGGGCAGCCTCCTCAATGTAGCAAGACCCTCAGCAACATGCAGAAGCCATTTCAAAATAACGAGTAAAATAGGGCTGTAGATGTAGATCAGAGATGAAATGCCCCTGAGTTCAATCCCAAGTACCACACAAATTAATTGATTAATTATTTATAAAACATTTGTGCCTCATGTGATGGTGAGTGTACCTCTAATCCCAGTACTTGGGAGGCTGAAAGAGGAGGACTGCAGATTTGAGTCAGCCTATGTAAATTAGAGAGACCTGTTTCAAAATAAAAAGAAAAAAGGCTGGGTGTGCAGGTAGAACAGGTTCAATCTCCAGTACTTAAAAAATTAATTAATGAAAGAAATTATTTAAGCTGAAAGCACAAGAATTCAGAGAATAATTTTAATGCTCACACAAAGCATAGAATACGTGTAAAGATAATCATATAAATATACTTGAATATTTCTTATCGTTTATTGAATTGATATAAAAACAATTATATCAAACAATATGTATACATTTTAACCATGCCTGTAATCCTAATAGTTGGGAAGCTGAAACAGGAGGATCGCAATTTCAAAGCCAGCCACAGCCACTTAGCAAGACCTTGTCTCAAGATATAAAAAGAGCTGGAGATATAGCTAAGTGGATCAGCTCCCTTGGGTTCAATCCCCCAAAATACAAAATAAATAAAATTTAAATGGAATATTTTGGCAATAAAAGTGCTAATATAATAGACCACAAATATATTTGTATTACTTTCTTCTCTCAGCTTCCTTACGATGTACAGAATCATGCAAAGTGTAATTACAATGAGTGTGTAAAATATATAGATATTATATGTCTAACAAAAATAGTACAAAAAAGAGAAGAGAACCAGAGAACAATAAAGTTTCTATTATTTACTTGAATTAAATGAATATAAATCTGAAGTCAATCATCTTAAATTAACATGTATATAATAAGCCCAAGAGCAACTACTAAGAAACTAACTCAAAAATGTATTCTAAAAATAATTGACCACTCCTGGGTATTTGTCCAAACGGGTTCAAATCAGAGAACTACAGTAGCATATGCATACCCATGTTCATAGCAACACAATTCGCAATAGCCAAAATATGGAACCAACCTAGGTCTCTATCAACAAATGCAAAATTATGGGAAATACACACAATGGAATTCTACTCAGCAATAAAGAGGAGCAAAATCACATCATTCACAAGAAGATGGAAAGACCTGGAGAACATTATGTTAAGTGAGATCAGCCAAGCACAGAAAGAGAAGGGACATATGTTTTCTCTAATATGTTTAAAGAAGGAAGTATTAGGGATACCAGACGGACTCCAAATAATGGAGGAGAAGCCTCAGCAAAGCTATAAAGGAAGCTTACGAGAGGAAGAAGGCTGAGGTTGATTAATGGAGGAGCTACATTCATATATGTATAAAAGTGTGAATGTAGCATAGTTAACCTGGACACTAAATGTTGGTGGGGAGGGAAAGCAGGGAGGGGAGGACACCAAGTACTGTGTGTATGTATGCCATTGTCAATATGATCCACATTATGATGTGAGACTATAGTGTACCAATAAAATAAAATAAAAAAATTAAAATGAAGCCAGGCGTGGTGGTGCATGCTTATAATCCCAGCATTTGGGAGGCTGAGACAGGAGGGTCACCACTCACAGACAGCCTCAGCTACTACTTAGTGAAGCCCTTTGCAACTCAGTGAGATCCTGTTTCAAAATAAAGAAAAAATAGGATTGGAGATGTGGCTTGGAGGTAGAATGCCCATGAGTTCTACCCCCAGTACCACAAAATAATAATAATAATAATAATAATAATAATAATAATGATGATAATAATGGAAATGATTCAAATATATCCTTAAAATATATCCTTAGAAAAATATAACTTACTGGAAAAGAAGAACAGAACAAACATGTGATGTATAAAAAGCAAATATTAAAATGACAAGCATAAATCTAATTTTATCCTTAATAACATTAAATGTGAATGTATTAAAATCAATAAAAAGCAGAGATTGTAAGGCCAGATTAAAGAAGATCGCTGCAGAAAACATGAGTGAATTTTAAAAGAAACAAACAGGTTGAAAATAAAAAGAAGCCGGGCGTGGTGGCGCATGCTTGTAATCTCAGCATTTGGGAGGCTGAGACCGGAGGATCGCGGTTCGTAGACAGCCTCAGCTACTTAGTGAGGCCCTCTGCAACTCAGTGAGTTTCAAAATAAAGAATAAAAAAAAAAATAGGGCAGGAGGTCTAGCTCAGAGGTCGAATGCCCCTGGGTTCCATCCCCAGACCCACACAAAAAAAAAAAAAAAAAGAAAAGAAAAAGAGGTAGGTTACTCAAATATTAACCATAAGAAATCTAGAATTGTTTTACTATTATCAATAAAAATAAATATTAAGCATTTTACAAGAGCATGAAGAGATTTTTTAAATGATAAGCACATTAATACAGCAGGAATATATAGCAATCATAAACATATATGCACCTAAAAAACAGAGCCCCCAAAATGTATAAAGGAAACACCAACATGTGGAAGAAGAATTAGATAACCCAGCACCAGAGGATCAAAAGTTCAAAGACAGTGTGCATTTATTGAGATCCTTTTTCCAAATAAAAATAAATTAGGGCTGGGTGTGTAGCTCAGAGATAAAATGCTTCTGGGTTCAATCACTAGTGTCACAAGAAAAGGGGGAAGGTAATCTGAATATGCCTATAATCAGAAAATTACTGAGCTAATAATTTTTAAATTAGTAAAATCCCATACATAAATGTTTTCACTGGTAATTTCTATCAGACATAAAAATAACTTATTCCAGTTTTTCACAAAGTCTTTCAAATAATAGGTGAGGACTGGACACTTTCCAGTTCTTTCTATATGACCAATAATTCCCTAATACCAAAACTAAGGAAATAATTCTATACATTAAGATTACTTATGTATATAGATGTGAAAAATCCACTTAAATACTAGCTAAACAGATGCAGTCATGCATAGGAAGTAATGAAAACCATGACTAGCCTAATGTGATGGTGTACGCCTGTAATCCCATCTTGGAAGGCTGAGTAGGAGGACTGAAAGTTCAAGGCCAGCCTCGACAATTTATCAAGACCCTCAGCAACTTAGCAAGGTCTAGTTTCAAAATAAAAAAAAATAAAATGTTAAGTGTGTAGCTCAGAGTTAGAATGCCCCTAGATTCAATCCCTCTCACTAAAATAGAGAAAGAAATAAAAACATGACCAAGTTGAATTTATTCCAGGCATGCAAGATTGGTGTAAAAAATCTAAAAATTAGTTGAGCACACTGGTGCATTCCTGTAATCCCAACTACTCAGGAGACTGAAGAAAAACAATTATAAGTTTTAGGCAAGCATGGACAATTTGACAAAACTCTGTCTTAAAGTAAAATAAAGGCTGGGGTATAGCCCAGTGGTAGACCACCCCTGGGTTCAATTTCCAGCGCCAAAAGAAAAAAACCTCCCTAAAAGTTAATGAGCTGGAGATGTGGTTCTGTGCTGGAATACTTGCCTAACATGCACAAGGCTCTGGGTTCCATCCCTGACACCACAAAAATAAATCTGAAAATTAGTGTATATACCATATCACTAAAATAAACCACATGAACTTTTCAGTAAATACTTAAAGAAATTTTGTTTATTCAACAATATGTATGGAAGTGAATTTCCTTAAGCTAATAAAGGACATCTATGTAAACCTCATAGCTAACATAATAGTTAATAAAGAAAGACTGGATACTTTCCCTCTGTAATCAGGACTAACGCAAGAACATTTATTGTTACTATTTCTATTCAACACTGTGCTCGAAGTTCTAGTCTGGTTAATAAGGTGAAAAAGAATGAGAAAGAGAGGGAAAAATCATGGAAATTCTAAAGGAAGAAATAATGCTATCTCTGTTTGTAGGTGGAATTATCTTGTATATAGAAAATACTAAAGATGCTACTAAAAATTTTTTTGGAAATAATAAATGGGTTTAACAAAGCTGCAGGATAGATGATAAGCTATAGAAATCATTTTTATTTTATTATTATTAGTGTGAGAAAGGATAAATTATCGCTGAATAAAGTTAACACATAATTATAAAAATTTTATATTGCAAACCACAAAGCATTGTTGAAAGAAACTGAGGAAGGCCTACATATACAGACTTATGCACACTGATGGGAAAATTTAACATTGTTTGAAAAGCAATTCTCCCCACACATCTCCAGATCAAATGCAGTCTCAATGAAAATTCCAATGGCCTTTTTGCAGAAACTGACAAGCTGATCCTAAAAGTTCATGGGAAAAATAGTTACTTTTTCAATAAATGGTGCTGATTCCACTGGATATCTGCATAAATGAAATTGGAGCTCTACTTCATATCACATGCAAAAGTAAATTACAAATAAAGACCTAAGAGGAAGCGTTAAATTTTTTTTGTTTTTTTTTTTTGTTGTTGTTTTATACATATTTTTTATTGAAAATAAATGGTATACATTTAAACTGTACTTGGTGCCTTCTCCCCCACCCCCATTTTCCCTCCCCCCCAACAATTGATGTCCAGGGTAACCATGCTATATTCATACTTTACACATATTAGGATGTAGCCCCTCTTTAATGAAGTTCAGCGTTCTTCCTCTCCTATTCTTCTGTTCAAACTTTGCTATGATTTCCCTTCCATTATCTGGAGTCCCTCTGGTATCCCCAATGCTTCCTAGTTTGGACATATTCCTAGTTTGTGGCGTTAAATTTTTAAATATCTTAAAAGAGGTGAAAAACATCATGATCTTGGATTAGATATCAGAGTTCTTTTATGATATTAAAAACACAAGCAACAATAACAATTTTAAAAACCAGATAAACTGCATATCATCTAAATTTAAAACATATGTGCTTCAAAAAGGTACTTTTTGAAAATTAAATGTCAATCCACTAAGTGGGATAAGAAATGCAAATCATATGTCTTATAAGGATCTAGTATCCTGTATATATGAGGAATTAGTCCAACTCAACAATATAAAGAAAAGCAAGTAAATTAAAAATGGGCAAAGGACTTGAATAGACATTAATATAAAAAATATATACAAATGGCTGGTAATCACATGAAAATATGCTCATCGCTATTAGTCATCAGGACAAAGCAAATCAAAACAACAATGAGATACCACACTTCATACACACAAATATAGCTACAATTTTTAAAATGTAAAATGGCAAGTGTATGGAGAATGTAGAGAAGTTAGAAAATACTTCTGGGAAGATGGCGACCAAGAAAAGTGGGGCTTAAGAGCCCCGCTAACAACCAATCTCCATTACCACAAAATCAGCGCCTTTCATAGCCAGAAAACACCATCACCAGAGAAACAAAAAAATCACCAGGCTCCAGAGAGAAAGCAGACTGAGAACAGAGCTCAGAGCCACAGAGGAGATAACCGGCCTCACGCCCGAGGACGCGGCAGCAGCGCCATACTGCCAGCGACAGCGGTGAATTCACCGGACGGCCACAGCAAGCCAAGGTGAGCCGCTGCGGAACAGCCAGGCGGGATCTTTCTGCGCAGGGAGAATCTAAAGCTCCCAGTGGCAGAGCTCAGCACACGCTGCAGGGACTCAGAGTGAAACTCAAAACCAGAGAAGAAAAAATACGCCAGCCTAAAGGCCAAGGGCGTGGCAGCGGCGCCATATTGCCACCGGCGGCAGCAGCAGTGAATTCACCGAGTCCAGTACAGCTACATCTGCATACTCAAGAACAGTGAGTCAAATTCTGGGCCACAGAGGAGAAATCCCAGTACTGTACTCCCTAGGACTTGACCCAGTGGGGGAGTGGCGGTGGCAGAGATATCACACCATAGGAGAATGTGCAACCTGGCACCCCCCACAGTCTAAAGCAGCCACTATCGACTCTCTGGGTTGGAGACTCTGTGATACAACCCAGTAAAGGAGTAGTGGGGTCTGAGATACTACTGACTCGAGATCCAGAACACCTTAAGTGAAGTCATAGTGACCCAAGGGAAGAACCCAGAGAAGGCACAAACTTCCGAAATCATGGGAAAGAGGAATAATACTGGAGCAATAAATGCCCACAACCCCACAACATCAGAACCCGATAAAACAGAAAATCAGAGATTTCTAGAAGATCAAATCAGGAAAATAACTGTAGAAATAATAGAGGTGCTTCGAAAAGAACTCAGAGAGAGCCAAAAAGAGATAAAGGATGCAATTAATGAAGTAAAGGCCTCAATTCAAAGCACAAACAACCGATTAGAACACATGGAGAACAGAATCTCGCTCTTAGAAGATGATCATTCCAAAAAGGAACGCATAGTTTCTAATCTAGAAAAAAATATCCGACAGCAGGAATCTGATATTGAAGAAATATGGGCCCATTTTAAGAGAGCTAACCTAAGAATAATTGGAATAGAGGAGGGAAAAGAAGGTGAAACCAAAGGGATCAACAATCTCTTCAAGGAAGTAATAGCAGAAAATTTTCCAAACACAGAGCAAGAGGTTGATACACAGGTCCAGGAAACCTATAGAACTCCCTTTAGACAGGATCGGAGAAGAGGATCCCCACGCCACATAATTGTCAAAATGACCAATGTGGAAGCCAAGCAGAGAATCATAATGGCAACAAAAACAAAGGGCCAAGTGACATTCAGAGGCAAACCAATTAGAATCACTCCAGACTTCCCAAACCAAGTCATGAGAGCCAGAAGGGCTTGGAGTAACATATTCCAAACTCTGAAAGAAAACAACTTCCAGCCAAAAATTTCCTACCCAGCAAAACTTTCTATCAAATTAGATGGAGAAATAAGAAGCTTCCATGACAAACAGAAACTGAAGGAATTTATGTCTTCAAAACCAGCACTAGAGAAAACACTCAAAGAGGTTAACTACAAAGAAGAAATAGGTAACACACACCAGAACCAGAGAGACAAGAGTTTCCATCCAACAGACAACTAAGATTGGTTATCTGTGGAGATTCATTATTTATGTTAGTCTTTTACCTATCTCTAAATGGTATTGTTTACCTTTATTGTTGTTAATTTTTAGGATTTCTAGTTGGAATATTAATATACCTTCAGATATAGCATTTGGAAATATTTTATCCCATCCTATTAGTAAATTTTAACTCTGTTTACATTGTCTTTGGTATACAATTTTTTTATTTTTTTAGGGAGTTTGTGTACTCTTCTGTTGCCTGTGCCATTGAAATCATATCCAAGAAATCACTGTCAATTTCAATGTTGTGAGGTTTTATGACCCATATTTTCTCCTAATAGTTTATAGTGTTAAGATTTATATTTAGGTCTTTTATCTATTTAGAGTTAATACTTGTATGTGGGATTAGGTAAGGGTCCAATTTTATTCTTTTCCATGTAATTATTATTTTTCAACAATATTTAGTTAAATGATTATTATTTCTACCACCAAATGTTCGTGGAAACCTTGTCAAAAATAACTTGACAATATAGGGAAGAATTTAGCTCTAGGCTTGTATTTAACTCCAGTGGTTTATGTATCTGCCTTTAGAATAGTACTACACTATTTCAATTATTGTAGCTTTATATGATTTGAAATCAGAAAATATATATCTTCTAGCTTTGTTCTTTTTCAAGATCGTTTTGGGTACCTAGACTCCATATTCCATATTAGGATAGATTTTTTTCTGAAAAATAAATACATAAATATATGATAGTTTCACCTAAAAAATAGAAAAAATAGATTCTCTGGTAGGAAAGAAAGCAAAAAGAAATATTGAAATGTTATCTTTAAGTCATCAAAAGCTTGGTATCAGACAAATGAAACTGTTATGTGAGATTATCATTTTTAATTTGGATAAATTTCTATAATACTAGATGTCAACCACTAAGCCAAGCATGGGAGGGAGGGATAGGGAGAGAATGGGGTGGGGATCGGGTGGGGGCTGACTGGGCGATATATGCATGTATGTCTACAAAAGTATGTATCCTACTATGATGTATGAATACAGTGCACCAATAAAAAAATGTGTGGCCACAATATCAGCCACAAATTGAAAAAAAAGAACTTATTTTAGAGAATAAATTTTGTCAGTTGCACGAGAAAAAAAACTGATTTGATTTGAGCTTATAGGAAAAGAGAAATTGGAGTCAAATAAAAGGTACTGCTTATGTTTAAAAAAAAAAGAAAATAATAAGCTGCTATTGGAATATAAAAGAATGCATCTGTTTCGGATACCAGTCTAGACATTCTTCAAAATATTAAACAAATTTATCATATGACTCAGTCATTTCATTCCTAAGACTATATCCAAGAGAAATGAAAATATATTTTCATACATAAAGTTGTACATAAATGTTCCTGGAAACATTTTCTATAGTTGCCAGAAAGTGGAGAAGTCCATCAAATTATGGATGAATAAATAACATACAGTCACAATAGACAGCCTATTGTATGTTTCCATTTATGGTAAAAGTCCAGAGTAAGTAAATAGAAACAAAAACGATATTAGTTGTTGCCTAGGGATGGAAACAAGTATGGGGTTTCTTTTTGTGGCAAGGAAAAGATTCTAAATTTTTTTTTTGCAGTACTGAGGATTGAACCCAGGGACACACCAAGCTACATCCCCAGGCTTAGTTTTTATTCTTTAATTTGAACACGGTTTCACTAAGTTGTGGAGGGCCTCACCAAGTAGCTGAGGCTGGCCAAGAACCTGCGATCCTCCCATCTCAGCCTCCCAAGTACTGGCATTACAAGTATGTGCCACCACACCTGGCTAAAATTCATAATATTGATAGCACAGCTGTGCTATCAATATCTTCAATACCAAAGGTAATCTTTTAAGCAATTTAGAGGGGTGTATTAAATGGTTTGTGAATTATACCCTAGTAAAGCTATTGTTTTTCTTTAGGAAGTAAAAACATTATTCACAGACAGAATGAAATAGATAAAATAGAACCATGAAAAGAGAAATGCTGAGTAATACGTAGGGTACCATAAAAACATTTCTATTATATAGACTACTGAAGACTTTAAATGTATTTATATCCCTTAAAATAGAGGTGTAAATTTGAAGGCATAGATCTATATAGGTTTGATGATATATCTATACATCATCCAGTATCTATAAAATTGGTTCCATTTGTTTATTCTCACTTTGGCTTGGATCAATGCATTTTCCCCATCACTTCACCACTTTTATCTTTATACTGTTATTGTTGGCACACAACAACTTAATGGAGCTAGTTATACTATTTAAGTGAATTATTATGTAATATTATAATGATACATGTATATCCGTTTTTGGAGCAACACAGTTCATAGTAGCCAAATTATGGAACCAACCTAGGTGTCTAGCCACTGATTAATAGATTATGTAATTATGGGATATACACGCAATGAAATTTTCAGCGATAAAGAACAAAATGTTGTCATTGGCAGGAAAAGGAATGGACCTGGAGAATTCAATAGTCATAAAGTGAAGAGTCATGTGTTTTCTGTCATATGTGGAAAATAGGGAGTGGTCTAGATACAAGAGGGACTTTGAATAATGAAAGAAAAACTCACGTGGAGTGATGGAGGTGATCTCAAGGAGGGTGGCAGTGGGAGAGAATATTGATGAAGGAAACACTTCCATTGATGTTGTATACATATGTGAAATTAACAATGTTAGTCTCAATATCATGCATGGAGAAGAGGAAGGAGAGGGAAGGGAGGTGGGGGAACCTCACCAAGTGCTGTGTACATGAATATCACTATCACTCTGAACTACATTATGATGTGAGAATACATTGCACCAATAAAAGTATATCTTTAATAAAGTGATAGAGCTATGTTACTTTCCAAATAATTGCATTGTCATTAGTGTCATGGCATCCTAGGAAAAGCTTGCAGATGATGTTTACAACAAGAGTCTCAGAGCACAGACTCTGTCAGGTCACAAAATATTTGCTGCAGCACCTAGCATTTTATCATTATTTACTAAGTTCTAATTGAATTTCCTATAAGCCATAAAACTCCTCATTGATTGCATCTAAGACAACGATGGAACACTTTAAAAATATACGATTGGTGGGAGTATAAACTAGTTCAGCCACTATGGAAATCAGTGTGGAGATTCCTTAGAAAACTGTAAATAGATCCACCATATGATCTGGCTACACCGCTACTGGGTATTTGTCCAAAAGGGTTGAAATCAGAGAACTACAGTAACATATGCATACTCATGTTCATAGTAGCACAATTCGTAATAGCCAAAATATGGAACCAACCTAGGTCTCCATCAACAGATGACTGGGTTGCAAAATTATGGGAAATACACACAATGGAATTCTACTCTGCTATAAAGAACAAAATCATGTCATTAGCAAGATGATGGAAAAGACACAGAGAACATTATGTTAAGTGAAATCAGCCAAGCACAGAAAGAGAAGGGACATATGTTTTCTCTAATATGCCCAAACTAGGGAGTATTAGGGATACCAGAGGGACTCCAGATAATGGAGAGGAAACCTCAGCAAAACTAGAAAGGAAGGGTAGGAGAGGAAGAAGGCTGAGGTTGCTTAATGGAGGAGCTACATTTGAATATGTGTATAAGTGTGAATGTAGCATGGTCAACCTGGATGCTCATTGTTGGGATGGGGAAAAGGGAAGTGTGGGGGGCACCCAGCAGAGTCAGTATGTTTCACATAATAATTAAAAATAAATTAAAAATATACCATTGGTTTTTAATCATAAGATTTAACACTGATTACCCAAGAAACATACATATCTTCATTTCCTTTTTTAACTCATTCCAAAACTACCAATAACTTTTTCATCCATACATCCTGCTATAATTTGGCTAAAAAATTCATATCCTCATTCTTCTACCCACATTGGAAAAATAAAACTAAGCATAGCTACTTGTATAAATCATTTTAATTGGCTCTGTGCACCCAGTGAGTTGACAGTGCATGGTTTATTTTTTTAAATCTGTGCCTTCTTGACACATAGAAAAATTTGTTGAACTAGAATAACCCTAAATGCAAACCAGCTTTCTTATTAGGAGTAAATATGTCATGTTTGGTGTCACAATAGCAACCAATTTGAATGGTGAGAAGTCACTTAAGAATTTGAGCTTGTTTTGATTTTACTACCATAACACTTTATCTAAACTCTCCGTATGCTCCAATGACAGGTTTCTTTTCAGAAACATCGAAGTCTGAGAGAGAAATAAATCAAACAGGCAGTTACAGAATAAAAAGCCATTAAATTCTCATGAAAGCAATCACAAAGCTGTCAGCAAACATGAAGAGTTGGGTATGGTGGTGCACACTTGTCATCCTGGCATTTGGGAGGCTGAGACAGGAGGATCGCAGTTCCCGGACAGACTCTTTTACTTAGTGAGGCCCTTTGCAACTCAGTGAGACCCTGTTTCAAAATTTTTAAAAAAAGAATAAAAAATAGAGCTGAGGGTGTAGTTTGGAGGTAGAATGCCCCTGGGTTCCATCTCAGTACCTAAACAAAATCAAGTATGTATCTGGGAGTCTTTGGCAGAGGGAAAGGCAGGAACTAAAGTTGGGTCTGGGAGGACCAATGATAGCTCTAAGCTACAACATGGGTAAAGGAGGCAAAATCCTAGAGGGACCAGAATTAACCTTAGAGCAGTTGAGAATCTAGGTTCTTCCTGAAAGATACTGACAAGTGACCTTGATTTTGCCATCACTGGAAGCTCCTATAAGGAGATATCTTGTCTTCCCCACGGAATATAAATTACAATTACCAAAATGTTAAAAGGATATTGATGTATAAAATGCTGGAATTAATACGGAAGCTGTCCAACAACATAAGGACTAAGCTGTTGCAAAAAATGAGAAAAAATGGTGAAATCAAATCATGAACCAGTTGTGATGGTGCACATTATAATCCCAGTACTTGGGAAGATGAAGTAGGAGGATCTCAGGTTTGAGGCCAATCTCAGCAATTTAGTGAGACTCTCAGCAACCTAATAAGACCCTGTTTCATCACAATAAAAATGCAAAGGCCTGCAGGTTGAGTTTGAAGGTAGAATGCTCCTAAGTTCAATCCCCAGAACCATACACACATTCACACAAAAGGAAAAAAAAAGAAAAAAGAAAAAGAAAGAGAAAGAAAGCAAGTCATGAAGCTTTGTATCAAATTTATCAAAGAAACAGTATCAATCACAAGAAACAAGAATAATGGAATAACTAAAGATAAAAGTAAAAACTCATTTTAGAATAAAAAATAAAGCAAAAAACTGCAGTTTACTTTTCAAGTTGAAGAATTGTTTTGTGTGTGGGGGGGGGGTGCTGGGGATTGAACCCAGGGGAATTCAATCTCTGTGCTACACCCCCAGCCCTATTTTTTATTATTTATTTTGAAACAGGGTCTCACTAAGTTGCAGAGGGCCTCACAAAGTACCTAAGTCTGCTCGCAAACCGCGATCCTCTTGTCTCAGCCTCCCAAGTACTGGGATTACAAGCATGTGCCACCATGCCCAGCTTAAAGTTGAGAAATTTAATAAAGAAAATTGTATATTACATAATTTTATTCCAGGTCTTGTGATGCAAAGAAAGCACCAGCGATAGGTTTTCCTTTGGGATATCCTTTAATCTATTTTTCAGGGGCAGTAAAATCTTTGTAGTTATGTCACCAAAACATTTTTCTCAATTGCACTTGTTACTTCCTTTAAAGGTAGCTGGCCAGTGGAGTCTAAAGCTATTATATAGCTCTTGTATTTTACATCACTTGATTAGAATGAATGGAACTGGAGGACATTATGCTAAGTGAGATTAGTCAGTCACAAAAAATAAGAAATCTGATGCTTTCCCTAACATGTGAAAGCTAAGGAGAAATGGGTCATAGAGGAACTCTAAGTGAAAAAGGAGATCCTATAGAGGAACAAACAAGACAACCTAAAGGAGGAGAAAGGAGGGAGGAGGAAGGAAATTCTCTAAAGCACATGATGTACTTAAACATATCGAAGCTAACCACTAGGCCAAGCATGGGAAGGAGAGATGGGGAGGGAATCGGGTGGGGATTGAGTAGGGCCTAACTGGGTGATGTGTGCATCTCTGTCTATACAAGTTTTTTTTTTTACCCCATTATGATGTATGGATACAATGCACCAATAAAAATTAAAAAATACACCAATAATTATTTCATTCCATTCAATTTTTGTACTAGAGATTGAACCCAGAGGCATTCTACCTCTGAGGTACATCCCCAGCCCCCCTATTTTTAATGTTGAAACAGGGTCTCATTACCTTCATGAAGGTCTCATAAAGGTACTGAAATTCCTCCTAAGTCACTGAGGTTGACCTCAAACCTAAGGTCTTCCTGTCTAAGCTTCCCAATTACTGGAATTACAGGTATGTACCACCATGATGATTGCTATATTTGATGAAAATGTCATGTCTTCATAACAATACTGATAAAAGACAGAGACTATGCCGTTTATCTAGTGTCTTCAAGCCTTAATCAACATTTGATGATGTTGAGGAAAAATTAGAATATGTAAAAATTAAAACCATAATATTATTTCATTACTTCTAAGCTCTAGTGAACTGAACAGCCACAGTTAAGCTTAAGTCAGTGTGGAAATTTAAACCACAATCTTAGAAAATTTAAGTTGACTAGACCATTAAATGGATAATAAATACCTGCACATTCTACTTTCCCTTAAAGCATATTTTATGCTAGTGAATCATACAAATCATTGCTTTAAATCTTCATTCCATTTCTTATTGTACAATATGCATAAGAAAAGTTCACCCTACTCATGAATGGTAAAGATTATATGGCCCAAAAAGTAAGTCTCATTTTAGTGTGTGTGGTGCTAGAGATTGAACTCAGAGGCATTCTACCTCTGTGCTACACTCTCATACCTTTTTATTTATTTTTTTTATTTTGAAACAGGTTCTCCCTTAATTGCTAATTATATCACTAAGTTGCTGAGGCTAGGCATAAGCCTGTGATCTTCCTGTCTCAGCCTCACAAGTATTGGTATTATAGGCATGTGTCATCACACCTGACCTCATAAAAAATTAATGGCAAATTTCTAGATAACTTTTAGGGCAGTGATTTTGATCTCAGCTTGTTCAACATTACTTCTCAAATCTGATTGAGGGATATACTTTCTTATTTTGTAGCTCAAAAAGAAACAGATTTTTCCCTAGAGTGCCCTTACTTAAATAATAAATACAAGTAATTACTTTCAAATTAAAAAAATAATAATGGGTAATCTTAACCAATAAAAGTATATATTTCGTTCAGTTTGGCTGAGAGGCCAAAAAAGTTGAATTCCTGCCTTGAAAGTGTGCCTCTCATTTGCAAGCTAGTAACAAATTCACATTAAATAATTATTTTCTGCCCAAATAGAATTATGCATTTCAAAACTTATGAATATTCAATGTAAACAATCACCTTTAGATGGTAGCAGTCTTTTTTATTTCAGCAGAAATGGAGGGTATCATTAAGCCAATTCAGTGTTCCATCAACACCTTGAGTTTCTTCACTTTATACATATTTTTCCCACAGAATATTCAGTTAAAATGCATCTAAGATATAATTTAACCTCATTCATCTTGCTCTATTCATCAAATAATATCCTGTATCTTTGCTTATGTTATAGAGAGGAATCACCTTCTACAATGCTAGAACTATATTTTGCTTTGCTTTCATCTATTGTAGAAAGTAAATAAAGGATCACTAGTGGGTTTGGCATATTTGAAGAAAGCCATGATATATTCTATAGATAGCTTAAGTTCTTTTCATTTTTTATTTGCTTGTTTGGCACTGGAGGTTAAACCCAGGGCATTCCACCTCCAAGCTACACCTCTAGCCCTATTTTGTTTTTTTATGAGAATACACATAAATTCAGTAAGTTGATGAGGCTGGCCTTGAATCTGTGATCCTCCTGTCTCTGTCTCCCATGTACTGGGATGACAGAAATGTGCCAGCTAAGTTCTTTTAATTTTTTTCCAAAATTCTGATATTCTAAGGTTTTTACTTCATATTTGTCTTCAAGAATGAACATATGTAAAGTTTATTTATTTTCACTTAAACCCCACTGTTTCCTCAAAACAAAAATCAAATGAAATATCAGAAATCAAAGACCTGGTAACAAGAGAAATTATTTATTTAATATTGCATCCTCAGCTGGGTGTACTGGCACAGTCCAGTAATCCCAGTAGATGGGTCCTGGGGCTGTGGACTTGGGATTATATATGGTTCTTCCTACCTTACTTCCTTGTTCTCTTGCTTCTGGCCTCTGTGGTGTGAGAGTAGGGTACTTTCTCTCTCTCTCTCTCTCTCTCTCTCTCTCTCTCTCTCTCGCTCTCTCGCTCTCTCGCTCTCTCGCTCTCGCTTTCTCTCTCTCTCCTTCCTATCTTCCTGCCCTGAGCTCTGAAGACCTGGCCTCACATGGAATGAAACTCGGAAATCTCCCAAAACTGAGCAAATAAATCTTCCTTCATCTGAATTGTGTGGTCAGGTTTATTGGGTCATTGCTCTGAGAATAGTGACCAAGAGAGGTGGTGACCAGGGCATGCACAGCTCATGGACAAGATACTGACTAAAGCAGGACAGGAAATGAAGAAGAATCCAAAATAAGTTTCTATTACAGTGAAGGCACTACCCGCCCTTTTTTTTATTTTGATAAAGGGTCTCACTAAGTTGATGAGACTGGCCATGAACTGGTGGTCTTCCTGTTTCAGGCTCCCCAAAACTGGTTTTACAGGTGTGTGCCACCACACTCAGCTTGAATATATATTTTTTGTGGCACTGGGGGTGGAACCCAGGGGCTTTTCTAACTTTGGGCTATACTCCAAGACCTATTTTATATTTTATTTGGAAACAGGGTCTCACTAAGTTCCTGAGAGCCTCACTCAGTAGCTGAGGCTAGCTTCAAACCTGTGCGATCCTCCTGTCTCAGCCTCCCAAGTGTGGGTATTACAAACATGCACCACCACACACAGCATCAGCTTGACTATATTTTTAATTATGAGAAGATCTGTGTGCATACTTAAATGGTTACCTAGTGATGTTCCAAAGTCAAACATTCCATCTCTACCAAGACATGAATGTCATAATGGAAGGTGTTGAAGTGTCCTAAAGGAAGTTCATTTTAAATAATTGTAACATACCAGAACATTTCAAAAGTCTTTCCTTTATTTTTTTAATTTTTTGTAGTGGTAATGGGGTTCCTGGAAGCCCTTCTACCTCCAGGCTACACTCCCAGCCCTATTTTGTACTTTTTTATTTTCTTTGGAAACAGGGTCTCTTAAGCCAGCGCGGCTGACTTCAAACATGCACGATCCTCCTGTCTCTGCCTCCCAAGCCCAGGGATTACAAGTATGCGCCACCACACCTGGCTACTTTTAAAATTTTTACTGGTGCATTGTAGTCATAAATCTTAATGGGATAAAAAAAAAAAACCTGTGGAGACATACATGCACATATCATCCAGTTAGCCCATACCTGATCCCCACCTCATTCCTCCCCATCCCTCCTTCCCATGCTTGGCTTTAGTGATTGACTTTTATATGTTTGTTTAAGTACATCATGTGCTTTAGAGATTTTCCCTCTTCCCCCTTCCCATCTCTTCAGTTAGGTCACCTTATTTGCTCCACTATATGATCCTCCCTTTATTTGAATAGCTTTTTCTCTAAAGGACAGTTATAATTTAACATTGTGAACTAAATATTTCTTTTAAGATTCTAGTAATTAACACTTTTTAAAAAAATCTATATCCAGCCAGGTGTGATGGCTCATGCTTATAATACTAGCACTTGGGAGGCTGAGACAAGAGGATCGTGGTTGGCGGCCAGCCTCGGCTACTTAGTGAGGCCCTGTTTCAAAATTAAGAAAAAATAAAAATAGGTCTGGAGAAGTAGCTTGGAGGTAGAATATTCCTGGTTTCCATCCTTAGTACCACACACAAAAAACTCTATATCCAAAGGAACACCTTAGGTTTTATTTAATTAACTAGCCTACAGAGAATAAGCAAATTGAGGAAAGATATAGTCTAAAATGGAAACACCAGTGTTGTCTCACTCAGCCTTACAGGGAGTCTGTCTCTCTCTCTCTCTCTCTCTCTCTCTCTCTCTCTCTCTCTCTCTCTCTCTCTCTCCTCTCTCTTTGGTGGTACTGGTGATGGGGATGGAACTCTTCTACCTCTGGGCTACACTCCCAGATCTATTTTATATTTTATTTGGAAAGTAGGTCTCTTAAACCAGCGCAGCTGGCTTCAAACCTATGCAATCCTCCTATCTCTGCCTCCCAAGTGTGGGGATTACAAGCGTGCTCCACCACACCTGGCTTCTTTTTTTAAATTTTATTTATATGTGGAATATATTGAAAATGGTATACATCTAGACTGTGCTTGATGCCCTCTCCCCCTTTACAGGGAGTCTCTTTATCTTGAGTAGAAGTCTCTTAGAATAAATTTAATTCACCACAATGGCTGTTACTTGTTATTACTCAGAGCTTGGCAAATAATGTATATATGTTTTTGGATGAATGTGTAAGTTTCCAAAGCACTTTTGATTAACTTCTGTCCTTCATGAAAGACTGACAAAGACTCTATGGTAAGATAAGAGAGTAAGGTGCATATTGTACAGAGAACTACATGAAAGTAGCTAGACTCTTGAGGATTCTGTGACTTAGGAGGTTCTGTTGGCTTCCTTTATAGCTTTTTATGTATGCTATATTCGGATGAAGTTCAGTGATTTTCTAAATGAAAGATTCTGGTTTTGAAAGACAATCTTGGATCCAATATTTTCTGAATTTTGTTTTAATAAGTGGAAATGGAAGAGAAGAAAACAAAACATTTTGTGTTACCATCCCACTATGAAAACTTAGTCTCAGACCAGATTTTTTTCAAACAGTTCTATGTACTTCCTTCCTTTACATATGAAGGAATTATTGATGTGTGGCAGCATAAATAAATCTTCTTCAGCAGCCATTCTGGTATCCAGACTGATTGCATGGCTATTTGGGTAGCCCCTGATTTTTTTTTCTGAATTTATAGCTACTCCCTTGCAAAGCACACCACATTGTGAAAAGCCAGCAGGTTTAAATTTGTTTTAAAGGGAGGAAAACTCCCACTAGCTCAGTGGATTTTGTTTTCAGAGAGAAAATTGATTGAGAAAAGAAAAGTTGCCCTCACTAAGTGACTTTGCATCAAGGAGACTAGCTGATGCAGAACAAAAAATTATATATTCACTGGCTGCGTCAGTACGAATGGAAGTGTCAAACTTATCTTTTGGCAATGTAAATTTACTCCACAGGAAAATAAACTGCAATAATATCAACAGGCCTCACATAAACTGAAGAAAATTGCCTTCCTAGAGTCATATATGCCAAGCCTGATTCAGACCATGGCACATTGCCTTGGAATTGTTTGTGTCTGGGTGTCCTTCACCCATGAAAGTACACTCACCACTACCCCTCAGTGCAGGGACACTTGATGATGTAATGGGAAGTGTGATTTATTCAACAAGTCAAATAACTTAATTTTACTGAATTGCTAAGAAATTTGGGTGCTTGGAATTAATTTCTGTTTATTAGGCAATTGAAGAAAACCTGTTCTATGTGAACCTTATAGCTGCAAAGCTTTCTGAAATAGGCTGGTTCACATTCCTACCTAGCAGGTAGCTGGTTGAGGGTCTTCCAGGAATTTCATGTTTCTGTGGGTGATTTATCAATTTTGTTAGTCGCCCCTTTTAGGAACATTATACAAAGTAACTCAATTCATCTTTACAAGGACTTTATAAAATGGGCCATACCATAAACTATACTTTACAACTGAGAATACTGAGGCAGCAAGAGATTGAACACAAGGACCTTAAATATAGCCCAAATTTGGCAAGGTGACACATGCCTGTAATCCCAGCTAGATCCCTTCTGGGATTACAGACATGTGTCACCTTGAGACAGAAGGATCACAGGTTCAGCAACTTGGTGAGGCCCATGGCAACTTTCTGAGACCCTATTTCAAAATAAAAAGTAAAAAAGGGCTGGGATCATAGCTCAGAGATTAAAAGCCCCTGTGTTCAAGTCCCAGTACCCCCCTCAAAAGTAGAGCCCACATTCTTTTCTTTTTGGTACTAGGAATCCCATATTCCAATTACAGCCTTAAGTTGGCCTATGTTTATACCATTACAACCCACTAGAATGTCTTCCCCTTCTCTCTTTGCCTACTGTAAACCGATACCTTTATTTCTGGTTGTATCTTAAAACTTTTCTAATCTCCATAAAAAAGCTTAGCCTACATCTACCATCTTATTACCCACAATTTGCATTTGGCAACCACTCAGCATAAGATTCAGCTCTCTGATTTTATATGTATAAGTTGAATTGCAAAGGTATGGTTGAGTCCATAGTTGCAAACGCTTTAGATATCTTCAACTTAATAGTAATTTATCCCAAAACATTTAGCAAAAAACAATTCTCATTACTTAAATTTCTTCTTCTAAAGAGAAGAATGGAAAATTCAGGTTAAATTTCTATGAACTAATTTTGATTCTTATTGAATCTTGTTAAAAAATGTATTCAGAGCTAACTTTTCCAAAATATTAGATCTTACTGCATAAAAGCTTATTTAATACTAAGATAACAGTCTCTCTTAAAAGTTTAACTGGACCATTTAATTTTTTAAAAATTATTTGCAGTAAATTCAGTCTATAATAAGAATAATACCCATTACCTAGAGAGAGTATAATCTTGAAATGTGAATACTTTCACATTTGAAAATGAATGACAAATAATCTTGAATTTTAATATGTATGCTTGATTAAAAGGTAGAAAATTGAGAGAAGTAGTAAAAGATAGAGTAACTAAATATAAAACCAAATATATAGAACATTTGTTTTCAATCTATTCACCTGAAAAGATTAGCTTTTCTTGACTCATATATGTGTTCATAATAGCCAGTCTTCATTCACTTACAAAGTATCCATAAAGTTGCAAGGTGATATGTAAATCAAGACCATATTTATTGTATTAAAGGAAATGACTAGAAAATATTTTATCTTATATATAGGTGGCATAAACCTTGTAAATATTTTGAGGAAAAGTCAACACAATGAAAACCCTGTTTCAAAGAATAGTTGAAATGTAATTGCAAAAGCTTTCTTTTTATGGGAAGCTTTAACTTACACAGAATATATGCAGTTAATAAACCTGAATTATTTGAAATAAGAGATTATCATTGAAGGGCTGACAGAGCATTGAAATGTCACGAAAAGCATCACCATTATCTAATGAGGTCTTCTTAGCTCAACAAAAGAAGTAAAAATAAAGTTACACATTTTCAAAATCATCTGTCACTCCCACAGGTTAACAATTTTCCCATGTAATAGAAAATGCCTGTGATAAACAGATTTGTCATGTATCAATTAAAGAAAAAGAAAGATAAAAAGTCTTCCAATAATATGCTTGGTGAAGGCCTACCATGTTTTGATATTTGAGCATTACCAAAGTTCACATTTCAATTTAGAGCTGCCAGGAAAATCATGTAAAATGCTGTGTAAAAAACATGGTCTTTTAATTCAGTTTCCTACTGAAGTGTTAACGAACTTGAAAAAATCAAAGTATAATATAAAAGGCACAAGGCGAGGAGGATCAAGATGGTGCTGGAGAGCTGCAGCATATCTCACTAGCTGAAGCAAATTAAGTTCAATTACTAAGACAGAAGTGCCTTAATAAAGAAAAAACTCAGCATATGACCCAAAACAGACTCAGGGTCTACGGCAGAAGAAATCTAACAACTGAATTGCAAGATTCACCACAACACACAAAGAAAGCAGAAAGTGAGCTGAAGATGCAGGCGGCCGGCGGATTGCAGTCGCAGGCGCAGGCGACGGCGGGGCCGGCCGCCCAAACAGGACTTTTGGGTCTTTAACATTCCAAGAGAGCCCCTAGAGTCTGAAAGTGGCCAGAGAGTTCTAATACCTGAAGTTGTGAGCTAACTAGAGCTCCTGAGCAGCACTGTTCGCCCACCAAAGGCAGCCCCACATACACACCCGGAGACAGACCTTCAGGGATCTGGAAGTAGACCTGCTAACCGCAGGACCAACAAATCAGCAGGCTATGGAAGAGTTGCCAGAACTTCAGAGCCACAGATTTGACTGCCAGGTAACAGCATGAACTCAGAGGAGCCACGGGACCCGGTGAGCACACAGTGAGTGTGATAACTGTGAGTGCCAGTGTGTGCAGAGGGTACCTCAACTCAGATATCACAGAAGGGCGCTTAAGGCATGCTACCTGTACAGGGCCACAAGGAGATACTCCAAGAAAATACAAGACAGTGGCACATTCACCATATATAAGTAACATAGTAGGACTGTTATTTCTTTTATTTTTTATTATTTTTCTATCTTTTTATAATTTATTTTTTTATTTTTGCAGATTGGTATTGTATGTATGATTTTTGGGGTCTTTGGGTTTGCTTTGGTTTTTGGTTTTCTGGGGGGATAAGTTTTTGTTTCTTCTTTTTTTACTTATATATGGTGGTTAGTGTTTTGTTTTATTTTATTTTATTCTCATCCTGTTTAATCTCTTAATCTTTTCTGTTCTCTTTTGGCAGTATTTTTTTTTTGTCGAAGTTGCTGTCTATACATGATATATAAAAGTTAGCCTTTGTACCTTTTATTGTTTCTTTATCTGTTTGTCTTTGCTCCTTTCCCCCACTCCTTCTACAAAGTCTTCAATTTCGGATATATACTATCTTCCCTCAAAACCTTCTCTTTGTCCCCTAAATGTATCTCTGTGTTTAATACACAAAATTTCTCACATCTTCATACTTATATATTCTAATAAATACAACAAACAGCCTTACTGTATAAACTTCTCCCATTCTCAACCAGATACAACCTTATTATATGTAAATTCTTCCACAACCTAATTATATTTTCTACCTTACCTGACTCCTGCCCCCATCACCCTAGCTACTCCACCATCACCCAACCACCACTACTTGAAAAAGTACTGCTTACCGGTTGACTTTTCTAAATCAATATTACTAAGACTGGAATAAAATAATACCCACAAACGATGGGATGACAGCAGAAAAGCAGGCCTGAGAACTTTGAAAATATGAGAACCAGGAATAGTGGAGAAATGACAGAAGTCACAAATACTGACCTACAAGAAATACAAGAAGTGGAGTTCCGAATCTGGATCTACAATATGATGAAAGGATTTAAATCAACTTTAGAGGAAATGAAAGATGAGTTAGAAATACCAAGAAAGAATCAGAAAGAGATCTGGAATGAAATGAAAGAGTCAATAAATGAAATGAAGTCAGCAATAGAAAGAAATTCTGGAAGATTAGATGAAATGGAAAGTAGACTAGCACTGTTAGAAGACAGTTCATCCAAAACCAAAAACACAGTCAATAGTTTACAGAAGTCATTACAGCAACAAAACCTAAACATCCAGCAAATTTGGAACAACATGAAACATCCTAACTTACAGATAAAAGGCATTGAAGAAGGGATAGAGGTACAGACCAGGGGCATCCGTAATCTCTTCACAGAAATTATTTCAGAGAATTTCCCAAACATGGAAAGAGACATAGATCTTCATGTTCAGGAGACATACAGAACACCATTAAGACAAGATCAAAGAAGGACCTCCCCACGCAACATACCAGTCAAAATGAATAACATAGAGGCCAAGGAAAATATTTTAAAAGCAGTGAGAACAAAAGGTCTGGTAACATACAGAGGCAAAACAATAAGAATCACCCCAGACTATACAACTCAGGTCATGAATGCCAGGAGAGACTGGTATGACGTGATCCAGACCTTGGAAGAAAATAACTTCCAACCAAAACTACTATATCGAGCCAAACTACTATTCAAAGTTGATGGAGAAATAAAAGGGTTTCAAGATAAACAAAATCTCAAAAAAATTATGGATTCAAAACCAGCACTAGAGAAAATACTTAAAGAAATAAACCATAAAGAAGAAAAGAGAAGCAGATTTTAGAACCAGAGAAGAGAGGAAAGTGACCAGAGGGGCTTCTAAGTAAAGAAGAAAGAAAAAGCTACCAAACAGATGACAGAAAACGAAATGACAGAAAAAAAAATCGTATTTCAATAACAACTCTTAATGTCAGAAGACTTAATTCACCAATCAAAAGACATAGACTGGCAATGTGCATCAAAAAAAATAACCGAAACATAATGCTGTTTGCAAGAAACTCACCTAATAGCCAAAGACATTCACAGACTGAAAGTGAAACGATGGAAAAAGATATACCATGCTACTGGAGAACAAAAAAGGGCAGGGGTAGCAATCCTGATATCCAACAAAACATACTTTAAACTAAGACACATCAGAAGAGACAAATCAGGGCATTTCCTTTTATTAAAAGGAACAATACACCAAGATGATATAATGATAATAAATGTTTATGCCCCAAATGTGAATGCAACCACATTTGTAAAACAAACCCTTTGGGACATCAGATCTCAAATGGACCCAAATAAAATAATTCTGGGAGACTTTCATACACCTCTCACAACACTGGATTGATCTTCAGGGCAAAAGTAGAATAAAGACTCTTTAGAACTAAAGAAAACTATAAACCGAATGGACCTAATAGACATATACAGAATATTTCATCCAGAAACTACAGAATACACATTCTTCTCATCAGTCCATGGAACTTTTTTTCAAAATATATCACATCCTGGGACACAAAGAAAGCACCAGTAAATTCAAAACATGTAATATAATTTCCTGCATCTTTTCAGACCATAATGGAATTAAAGTAGAATTCAACAACAGGAAACTCAAAAGAAACTATGCAAATACATGGAAACTGAATGATACACTATTGAATGATGAATGGGTAAGAGCAGAGATTAGGAAAGAAATAAAGAAATTTTTGGAAATAAATGAAAACAGAGACACAACCTACCAAAATCTATGGTACACTACGAAGGCAGTATTAAGAGGAAAGTTTATAGCATTGAGTGCCCACATAAGAAGGACTCAGAATCACCAAGTTCAGATCTTATTGGAACAATTCAAGGACCTAGAAAGACTGCAACAGTCCAATCCCAATGTCAGCAGAAGATAGGAAATTATTAAAATTTGAGCAGAAATAAATGAAATAGAGAACATCAACAACAAAAACAAAACAAAAAAAAACAATTCAAAGAATCAACAAAACAAAAACCTGGTTCTTTGAAAAGGTTAATAGAATTGATATATCCGTGGCCAACCTAACCAAAAAAAAGAGAATCAACTCAAATTACTAAAACCAGAAATGAAAAAGGAGAAATCACCACAGAGAGTGGAGAAATTCAAAGGATTATCAGAAGCTACTTTAAAATTTTACACTCCAATAGACAAGAAAACGTGGAAGAAATTGATAGATTCCTAAACACAGTTAACCTACCTAAACTGAACCAAGAGGACATAGCAAGCCTAAACCAACCAATAGCTAACAATGATATAGAAATGGCAATAAAAATTCTTCCGCCGGGCATGGTGGTGCACGCTTGTAATCCCCGCGTTTGGGAGGCGGAGACAGGAGGATCGCACAGGTTCGAAGCCAGCCGTGCTGGCGTAAGAGACCCTGTTTCAAAAATATAAAATAGGTCTGGGAGTGTAGCCCGGAGGTAAAAGGACTTCCAGGAACCCCAGTACCACCAAAAAAAAATTCTTCCATCAAAGAAAAGCCCAGGCCCAGATGGGTTTCCAGCTGAATTCTACAAAACCTTCAGTAAAGAACTAATACCAATATTGCATAACTTATTCCAGGAAATTGAAAGAGATGGAACTCTCCCAAATTCCTTCTACGAGGCCAGTATCACATTAATCCCCAAACCAAATAAAGATACCTCAAGAAAGGAAAACTACAGACCAATATCCTTAATGAACATAGATGCAAAATTCTAAACAAAATACTAGCCATACGCATTCAAAAACATATCAAAAGAATAAAATACCATGAAAAAGTTGGTTTCATCCCAGAAAAACAAGGCTGTTTCAACATACACAAATCAATACATGTCATTCTCCACATAAACAGAATCAAGAATAAAAACCACATAATTACAGCAATAGATGCTGAAAAAGCACTCCACAAAATCCAACACCCATTCATGTTACAAACACTATAGAAAATGGAATAGAAGAAACATACCTCAACATCATTAAGACAATATACAGCAAACCCAAAGCCAACATTATACTGAATGGGGAAAAACAGCAAGAATTTCCCCTAAAATTGGGAACAAGACAAGGATGACCTATCACCACTCCTCTTCAATAGAGTCCTTGACACTCTTGCCACAGCAATAAAAAAAGAGAAGGAAATAAAAGGAATTCAAATAGGAAGAGAGGAATTACAATTATCCTTATTTGCAGATGACATGATCCTTTATCTAGAAGACCCTAAGAACTCAACCAAAAGACTTCTGGAGCTCATTAACAAATTCAGTAATGTTGCAGGATACAAAATCAAACTAAAGAAATCAGTGGCTTTTCTTTACACAAACAATGGATCCACAATGAAAGAAATAAAACAATTCCATTCACTATAACCTCAAAACCAATAAAATACCTAGGAATAAACCTCTGTAAAAGACCTCTACAACAAAACTATAAAACACTAAAAGAAAGAAATTGAAGATGACCTTGGAAGATGGAAAAACCTCCCTTGCTGCTCGTGTACAGGCAGAATAAATATCATCAAAATGGTCATTGTCCCAAAAATGATTTATAGATTCAATGCACTTCCCATTAAAACACCAATGACATTCTTCACAGACTTAGAAAAAGCAATCATTAACTTTAAATGGAGAAAGAAAAGACCCAGAATAGCCAAAGCAATTCTCAGCAATAAGAATCATGTCGTAGGCATCACAATCCCAGACTTCAAAATATACTATAAATCAATAGTAGTAAAAACAACATGGTACTGGCACAATAACAGGTACACTGACCAGTGGAAAAGAATAGAAGATACAGAAACAAAACCACACACCTACAGTCAATTAATCTTTGACAAAGGGGCCAAAATCATACGCAGGAGAAAAGACAGCCTTTTCAACAAATGGTGCTGGGAGAACTGGCTATCCATTTGTAGAAAGATGGAATTAAATCCTTACCTCTCACCATGAACAAGAATCAACTATAGATGGATCAAAGACTTAGAAATTAGACCAGAGACTGTGAAGTTATTAGAGGAGAGCATAGGCTCAACAATCCAACATATAGGCACAGGCAGTAACTTTCTCAACAAAACCTCCAAAGCTCAGGAAATTAAAGCAAGAATCAACAAGTGGGATGGCATCAAACGAAGAAGTTTCTTCTCATCAAAGGAAACCATCAAGAACCTAAAGAGGAAGCCTACAGAATGAGAAAAGATCTTTACCAGTCACCACTTGGATAGGGGGCTAATTATCCAGAATTTACAAAGAGCTCAAAAGACTCTGCACTAGCAAAACCAACAACTCAATCTAGAAATGGGCAATCGAATTGAATAGACACTTTACAAAAGAAGAGATACAAATGGCCAAGAGATTCATGAAAAGATGTTCTTCATCATTAGCCATCAGGGAGATGCAAATCAAAACTATGCTGAGATTCCATCTAACTCCAGTCAGATAGGCAAGCATAAAGAAATCAAACAATAATAAATGCTGGCAAGGATGTGGGGAAAGAGGAACTCTTTTACATTGTTGGTGGGAGTGCAAACTAGTTCAGCCACTATGGAGATCTGTGTGGAGATTCCTTAGAAAACTGGGAATAGATCCACCATTTGATCCAGCTTTACTGCTCCTAGGTATTTTTCCAAATGGATTGAAAACAGAGAACTACAGCAATATATGCATACCTATGTTCATAGCAGCACAATTTGTAATAGCCAAAATATGGAAACAATCTAGGTCCCCATCAACAGATGAATGGTTTGCAAAATTATGGGAAATACACACAGTAGAATTCTATTCAGCTATGAAGAAGAACAAAATCATGTCATTAGTAAGAAGATGGAAAGTTCTGGAAAGCATTATGTTAAGTGAGATCAGCCAAAAACAGAAAGAGAACGGACATATATTTCCTCTAATATGCCCAAACGAGTGAGCATTGGGGATTCCAGAGGGATCCCAGATAATGGAAGGGAAATCTCAGCAAAGTTTGAATGGAAAGCTAAAAGAGGAAGGAGGCTGAACTTGACTGATGTGGGGCTACTTCCAAATAGGTGTAAAAGTATGAATATAGCAGGGTAGCCTGGGTATTAAGTATTGGGAGAGTGGAAGGGAAAATGAGGGGGAGGGACGCACCAAATACAGATTAAATGTATAACATTTACTTTCAATAAAAATACTAGAAAAAATGTTACACATTAGCTAATATTTGATGTGTATAAAAATAAATATTATATTTAAAGATAAATGTAAGAAGTAAGCACATAAGCAATTTAGAAATATAATTACAAATATATACTTTTTCAAAGGCCCAAAAAAGCACAAGGAAAATTACAAATAGGGCAAGCCATTTTTAATAACATACTTCAATGACAAGTAGACCTTACTCTTTTAATGCTTGCATTACTAAAATTTTTACAAAGATATTTTCAATTAACAGAAAATCAGCCTTCTTGTCTAGTAGTATTAGAATTTAGAAAAGTGGATCCAGAGTCTACACCGAGCTAAAAGTCATCAATCCAAACAGGCTTTTCTTGGATATATAGAATTCTCAGTTTAGAAGCTTTTTTTTTTTGATTTTCATTAAAATATAAAAACAAGGGAAGCATGTAATGAATTGTTTGATAAAGCAAATAGTCAAACATTGGGCTACTTTGATTTTTAATCAGTTCAAATTTGCATACAAAACAGTATCCTTTTTAAAAAGTAGCAAATGTTTCATGGGCAAAATTTTGCTTAGCAACTTTATTGGTAAAATTAAAATAACAGAGAAAATATAGGTACATATAGCATATTTTTGGTACTGGCTACAAAAATAGTCTATATATTTTTAAAGTTAATTATTCAATTAGGAACATGTTTCTACTTAAGAATTAAACTGCCTCATGACTTTTTTTTTTCAAATTAAGGGCTACTTTTTACTCTAGACTTAATTAAGAAAGCAAAATTCTCTGCTGATAATGCTTCTTTATGTGGCTGCTATTTGCTTTCTATTATTGGACATTTAAATTATTTTCTGCTTATCTTAAGCTTCTTGATTTATTTACTTATTTAAAGGTTGTCTCTAAGACCTGTTTTAAAATATGTAGAACACTGGGAAAGTAGAAGGGGAGATTTATCAAAACAGGCGGGGGGAGTTTTAACATGAGCTTAGGAAGCCGATTAAAACAGTCAGAACTTGCAACAGTGGAAATTAATTAGTTTCAGATTTAAGAAAAAATTCTGTAAGAAAATATGAAAGAAGTTCAAATAGGATCTAAGTGAAAGCAGCCTATATTACCATATATAAATCAAATTGCATGCAGACAATTCTTCTGAAAAAAAGACACATAGTTACCAATTATTCATCCAGAAATTGGCTTCAGTCACATATATAGAATATGATCATGAATCACAACAGTCTCACCACAAAATAGCCTACACCTGTAGCATCATATGCAATTCTTGACATCATTTTATGTATGTATGTATGTATGTATGTATGTATGTATGTATGTATTTACTTATTAGTACTGGCGATTAAACTAGGGGCATTCTACCTCTGAGTTATACCCAAAGCCTTTTTTTTTAATTTTTGTTTTCTTGATTGTTTTGAAACAACATCTAGATAGATTATAGAGAGTCTCATTACATTGATAATCTGTGATCCTCCTGTCTCAGGCTCCCAAATACTGGGATTGCATGCTTGCATGTTCCACCACACTCAGTGTGGCATCATTTTTTAAAGTATTCCCAGAATCAGGGAAGCAGTGTTTAGGCTGAGGAAAAAAAATGGTAACTCAGTATGAGGAGCCATTTTATGAATATCGAAAGTATGAACAAAGGAGCCTCCTGAGGTAGCCATTAATTCAATACTGACCAAGATCTAGCAGAGACAAAACCACAATCCATCAGAGATGCAATTATTTAATAACATTAATGAAACATGATGTTGTTAAACAAGGAAGACTCATGGAACTGTTTACAGATTTGCTACAAAAAGGTTCAAATAATCTCATAAGGTTTATTAATCTATAGAAATTTCAAAATCCCCTTACAGTAATGGAGGAACTGAGGATTGAACTCTGGGGCATCTTACCCCGGAGTTGAACTTCCAGGGCTTTTTATTTTGAAACAGGGTCTTGCTAAGTTGCAGAAGCTGGCATCAAACCTATGATTGTCTTGTCTCTGCCTCCCAAGTCCTGGACAACACATCTGGCAGTAAAAATGCATTTTGTGGAGACAGGATTCAGGGAAGGTAGGAAAAAATAGCTGTCACTACTCCCAGACAATTGCACTGTAAGATTGAATGAAGCTATACTGAACTCTAGGGTTGGTTGAAGTTTTAGAATCTCTAGGGGGAATATTTGGATAGCGAATTGTAGTTAATTTTTTATCAATCTCAGATATGGAAAAAGCAGGTACTAGCCAGTCCCCAGCCCCAATCCCATGACAGGCAAGTTCCCAAAGCAGCCACCCAATAGCTTCTGGGAGCCAAGGTCTGCAAAAATGATCCTATTTTTCAAATATTAAGGATTCAGGCTCTGGATATTAATTGTTATTTCTGATCACATGGGTGGTAAGAGAAGGTGGCCATTTCTGTTGCTTCTTCCATTATTATTGCCAGTTCTCCACTTTCTGATTGAAGTGGTTTCCAGGGGACATAAAGAGACAGCACCCTTTTTTATTCCCATTAATTTATCTCTCTTACCCCTTTCAGGTGCCAAAGTAATTTCATATATGGGAAAAATTAAAAAGTTACCATAAAATGAGTAGCCTCAGAATATACCTTTGAAGGTGTTAATATCACAGGTTTATTCTCAGCACACAGACAGCCTATAACAATATAGAAGTAACAACAACAATAAAAGCAAACACTGGGGAAGGGGGAGAATCTGATTTTCCATATCACCACATTATTAGATTCAAGTGTTCAGTTTGGCCCTGATAAAGACATGATAGTAGATCTATTAGACAAAGGCTTTAAAAGAACTACCTTAAACCTTCTCAAAAATAAGAAAAGAGAAAAGAAGAAAAAAGGAACGGTGAAGAGAAGAAAAACTAGAATATGTGGAAATCAAGAAAATGATGTTTGAATAAAATAAATGTATCAGTAAAGAAATAGAAAGCATAAAAGTAACAAAAATAAATTCTGGAGTTCAAAACTACAGTAATCAAAAAGAAAAAAAATCACTAGATGGATCAAAGACATTTTTGTGCAGACGAAAAAGAAAATTGAGAGAGAGAGAATCAGTGAACCAATGTTTGGTGGCACATAGCTATAATTCAAGTATGTGGGAGACTGAGACAGGAGGACCACAGGTTCAAGGACAGCCTTAGCAACTTCAGAAGGCTCTCCACAACTTGATGAAACCTTGTTTCAAAATAATAATAGTAATAGTAATAGTAATAATAATAATAATAATAATAATAATAATAATAATATCCGGGGTGTAGCTCAGAGGTAGAATGCCTCTGGATTCAATCTCCAGTATGACAAAAAAATCAGTGAACTTGAAGATAGAAAAATGGAAACTGAGTCTGAGGATCTGAAAAAAATGATTGAACAAAAGTGAACAGAGCCGCAGGGTACTATGGGACACCACCAAGCTGACTGACTTATACAGTGCGGGTATTCCAAATAAAGAAAGAAAAGAAAAAAGAAAAGAAAAGAAGAGAGAATATAGACTATTTTAAAAATTAAAGGCTGGAAATCTCCCAAACTTGATGAATGATATGAATTCAAATATCTAAGAAGCTTGACAAACTACAAATAAGATAAACTCAAAGAGATTCACATTAAGACACAGTATAATCAAATTTTTGAAAAACAAAGAAAGGATCTTAAAAGCAGCAAGATAAAATTAATTTGTAACATGCCAGAGATCCTTAATATTTTCAGCAGATTTCTTATCAGTAATTTTGGAAGCCAAAAAGAAATTAGTTAATATATTCAAAGTATTGAAAAGAAATTGTCAACTAAAAATCCTCTATCTAGCAAAACTTCAGAAATTGAGGGTGCAATTAAGACATTCCTAAACAAAATCTAAGAAAGTTTTTTTTAACCACTAGCTGTGTCGTGCAAATAATATTCAACAGAGTCCTGCATTATGAAATGAAAGGACACTGGACAGCAACTTAAAGCTATGTAAACAAATAAAGATCTCAATAAAGGTACATATGCTGGCAATTGTTAAAGCTAGAATTATTATAACAACGGTTTCCACTTTTTGTTTCCTACATCATTTAAAACATTATATATTTATTAAAAATAGGCTGAAATCTAGTATTATTATAATACTGGTTCATAATTTCAATTTTTTCTATATAACTTAAGAAACTAATGCATTTAAATTAATTATTAATTTATGTTCTGGGGCAAATAATATATAAACATATAATTTCATAACATCAACAACTGAAAGAGGGGAAGTCAAGTGAATCCCAGAGTATGAGAAGCTCATCCTCTTCTAACTCTTAAATTCTGCATGATTGATAATATTATTAAAGATATTAAACTCTACCTATGTTATAGATGGATATAGGGATGGGGGACAAAACAACAAGCACTCTATGGACTGTCACTTGCCCATGTGACTCAATGTGATGAGAAAGACAAGTGGAGATGAGCATATGACTCTACATGTGCTTCCAAATGAGGTGACTACCCACACAAGTAAGCACAGAAAAGGGAGGAATAAACTGTTGATGACAAAGGTGACACTTGAAGATCATTAGGCAGGCAGGCAGGCAGGCAAACAGGAAAGATTCCAAAGGAATAAGATGCAAACAAGGACGACAAAGAAAACCAGACAATTTGAACCACATGAGTTGTTCTTACAGTGTGTGTCAACTTCTGAAAACATATGGAGAAATGGCAGGAAATGAGGCAAGAGATACAGGTAAGGACCAGATCAAGAGATTAAAAAAAATACTCGTAACTAGAGCTGGGCATGGTGGCGCATACTTGTAATCCCAGCATTTGAGAGGCTGAGACTGGAGGATCAAAGCTTGCAGACAGCCTCCGCAACTTAGGGAGGCCCTTCGCAACTCAGTGAGACCCTGTTTCAAAATAAAGAATAAAAAATAGGGCAGGAGGTGTAGCTCGGAGGTCAAATGTTCTATCCCCAGACCCGCAAAAAAAAAAAAAAAAAAACTCATATCTAGGATTTTTATATACTTTTATTGGTGCACTGTATTTATACATCATAAAGAGGTGCAGAGTGATAGAAACATGAATGCACACAGAATTCATTGTGTTAGAGAAACATGGGGGAATATAAGACACTTTTAGATAAAAGAGGAGAGAATCAAGAAAATAGTGGAAGGAAACTTGGGGGGTCAGGGGAGACATTTCATAATTAGGACTTTTAATCTGATTCTGTACATACAAGTGGGACCTATGCATGGATTTTAAGAAGCAAAGAAAGCAATGTGGAAGGTGATCTTGAGGTGGGAAAAAGGAGGGGGCCTAGACACTAAAGCCGCAATATTACCGGGCAAAGGGAACATGTAGATGATTTTCAACTGTAGAGGTGAAGAGGAATGGATTTATCGGATCTATTTCTGAGGTAGGATTTAACAAATGAAAGTTTAGGAAGAGGATGAAAGAAAAGAGGATGGGAAAATGTCACCCGTGATTTGTCCTCTCTCAGGCAATAGAGAAGATGGAAAAATAATCAATTCCAGATGAACAACCAGTTCAGGAATATTATAAATACATTTGTTTTTTAAAGGCCTTTTGAGATTTGGGAGCATCCATAAGACATGCACGTATTTCAGAAGTGTCCAGGAGGAAGTTGAAATACTGGATCCTGAATTTAATATTTCTTCCTCCAAGCAGCTTCTTTATGTCCCAAAGTTGGTATATACAAATGGCCATGTAAGTTAAGGTATTTGCTGTTCTGAAGTAAAACATTTCCCATTTGTGATGTGACATACTACAATTAAGCAAGATATTTATTATAATAAAATGTGCATGTAAATATAGGGCTGAAAGAAACTTCAGAAATTATCATAGTCTTTGTTTTGAATGGAAAACTACACCTAATGCGCTCCCAGAAACACCACTGACATCCTCAGGATCTCTGGCATAAATGACAACTTCCTTGATAACATGCCCAAGCATCTCACTAGCCCAATAGGACCATTTCTTCATTCCAGCCTGTGTCCTTCATGCCACTTGTAGAGTTATTTCTTTATGATCATATCCTAGTGAAAATGGAGAACAGCTGTTCATGCTAATGATAACATCACCAAATTTAATATTGATGGATACACACTTTAGATTTTAACTGAATTAGGAATTTGGCAATGTTTGTGAACTTAAAGTAGGCAAATAATCTTGTACCCCATTAATATGTATG